>NW_012122043.1:7523630-7579977 GCF_000951035.1 Colobus angolensis palliatus | reverse complement strand
GGGAACCCGGAAGTACCATGCCTTGAACTGAGAGACTCAGGGAAGGCTTCATGGATCAGGAGCTCCTTGAAGAAAGAGTAGACGTTTTCCCTCATGTGATAGTGTAGGGAAGGAGGACAATCCTGGGAGAGGGACAGTGTGTGTGAAGGCCAGGAGGCCAGGGTGAGTGCGAGTGTTTCTGAAGCATCAAGAACCATGTAGGGGGCCCGAACCAACCGACCGTGCTAATATTGATTTTTCATCGTGGAGGCTAAGAGGACGTTTTTGAGAACGTTGACCATGTTTTAGGAAGATCAGAGTGGCAGCAGTTTGCAGGATGGGAGAAGGGGATGAACAGCAGTGAGTGAATGAGTGACTACATAGTCTAACCCTTGATCACAAAGGTTAGACCAAAACTGTGGCAGTTGTCCAGGGGAAGAGGTATTCGTGGGCCTGAACTAAGTCAGTGATGGTGGAGACAGAGAGAAGGGAGCCAGTTGAGTTCTAGGAGAGCTGAAAACATTGGCGGCTGATCACATGGGAAGGTAGAGGGACCCGCTTTTGCTGTGGATGACTGGACGTCCACTGAAGTTTGAAATGCAAAGCTCAGTGAGGAAGAGGAAGCACTGGAGGGATGTCCCTAGGTGCCTCCCAACATAGACATCCCTAACCCAGCCCCTTCATCGCTTGTATGGGGAAGTGATGAAGGGCCTGGGTTAGGGGTGTCTACATTGGGTGGCACCTAGGGGCATCCCTTGGACAATGACATGGTATCTGCAGCTCAGAACAGCTTGGACTGTTGGGAGTCACAGGACATCGGAGAACAGGAATGCGGGGGGTAAGGGTGAGATTGCCCAGGGGGTGGGCAAAAAGTTCGAGGAAGAGGAGCTTCCAGAGGACTTTGGGAGGCACTGGTGGGAGAGAGAGGAAGGCAAGAGACCCCCAAATTCCAGTCAACATGGAGGAGTTGGGGTTAAAAAAATCTGTAAATCGTTAAGCGGATAGAAGCATGGAGAGGAGGGCCGAGACGGGAGCTCTCCCCCGACAGGAGCTGGGAAGGGCAGATGCAGGGGCCATGACTTCAGCCCTGAGCGAGTGGGATCCAATGGCCCCAGGGAAGCTGCAGGGCAAGGTTGGACACTCTTCATGAGACCAGGGCTATGGTTATATTATCTCACCTGTGAAAGAAACTCAAATTCTCTGCCCCCCTGGAATGGCAGCCAGAACGTAGCTGCATGTCGTGATGAAGGAAAAGGCAGACAAACAACGGTGGACTGGGATCTTGGCATTTAGGCTGCTTACCGGTTCCAGGATTGCAGCTGCCGTGAACTCTCGCGGTGAGAACCCTGAATTGCTAATAATGCTGTTCCTCTGAGTATTGGTCTCTTGGAGATCTGACTGAGGATACCTAAAATTATCAAACAGGTAAAGGTGATGTCTGGAGGAGAGAAAATAGAGCTCCTGTGCCAAGCGAGCATTATAAAGAATCTCCCAAAATCAGATGCCCCAGAAGAAAGACACAAAATTAACAAATTGGAGAATACACACCTGGAAAAAAATAGAAAAATAGTGAAAACTGAAAAGGACTTTAATAGTGTCTGTTTAAAATCCTCAGAAAGTTAAAAAAAAAAAAGTGACAGCAACTGTAAGTAAGAACAGGGAGTTATGAAACAAAAAAATGGCACTCAGGAATCAAGATGAATATGGATCCATTGATCAATGATCAATAAAGATCAATTTCAAAATCTGAAAAAAAATGTAGTTTTGAAATAAAAGCCTGCCACAATGAGATAAACAATAAGCTGGAAAAAAGTTGATGAGCGACTGTGTAAGACACAATTGCAGAAATCAATCAAAATGCAGCACAGAGAGATAGACAGAGAGAGAAATACGAAAGAGAAGTAAAAGATGTGGAGAAGATACTGAAAAGCTCCCTACATATGAAACAGAATGAGTAGGGTCATGGCTAATTATTTCCAGAAGGGAAGGAAAATAAGAGCTCCTCAGACTAAATGGACACGCTGAGGGCCAAGTAAGATAAACACACAAACCAAATTCCATATATAGATGTATCGGAGTGAAACTCCAGATCAGAGGTGATAAATAAAATTTCAAACTACTAGAAAGAAAAGACATTGTAACCTAGGGAATGGCTATCTGTTCGAGAGCATCTTCATCAGCAAAAAAGAGGCCCGAAAACAATGGAGCAAAATGTTGAGGGAAAACGACTAACAATGCAACATTCTCTGCTCGACTGAAACGTCTTTTAAGAGTTACAGTGGCCAAGCGTGGTGGCTCATGCCTGTAATCCTAGTACTTTGGGAGGCCGAGGCGGGTGGATCATCTGAGGTCAGGAGTTTAATATCAGCCTCACCAACATGGCGAAACACCGTCTGTACTAAAAATATAAAAAAATTAGCTGGGCGTGGTGGCCTATGCCTGTAATCCCAGCTACTCAGGAGGCTGAGGCACAAGAATCGCTTGAACCCGGGAGACGGAGATTGCAGTGAGCCAAGATCACACCACTGCTCCAGGTCGGACCACAGAGCAAGACTCTGTCTCAAAAAAAAATAAAATAAAATAAAATAAAATAAATAAAAAAGTTACAGCAATATAGACGTATTTCTAGATATATATACAAGTACTATAATTCTGATTATCTGCTCAACACAGCGAAATGAGCAGAACTCAAGCAGTAGTAACATGATAAATAAGAGGAGAATGTGGATGAGAGTTTAAAAGTTCTTGATTTTGATCTGGGTCATGGATTTGACATTATTCACATTTACGTATGCTTTTTCCAGGCCACAACAAAAATGTTTCTTTTTTCTTTTTTTTGAGATGGAGTCTTGCTCTGTCGCCCTGGCTGCAGTGCAGTGGCATGATCTCGGCTCACTGCAACCTCCGCCAACCAGGTTCAAGCGATTCTCCTGCCTCAGCCTCCTGAGTAGCTGGGATTACAGGCATGCGCCACCACACCCAGCTAATTTTTGTATTTTTGGTAGAGACAAGGTTTCACCATGTTGGTCAGGCTGGTCTCGAACTCCTGACTTCGTGCTCTGCCCACCTCGGCCTCCCAGAGTGCTGGGATTTGTTTATTTTTTCAAAAGCTAGGTTCTTTGTCTCATTCAGAAGAGTCTGCTTCCATTTAGATTTTGGCCTCAGGAAGACACAGGGCGTTGGAGGGGGCGTTTTCCTAACGGGGCTCTTCTCATCACGTGGAACGCTCAATGGCAAAACAAAGCAGCTCCCTGGGTTGTCTTTGGTTCTTGAAGTGCTCTGAATTGGATGTGTGGGTTTCTTTTCCTTTTGGCAATGCCAGGATCTAGTCTATAATCACATTCATTTTGCACATGGTGATAAACAGTCGATTAAAGTTCCCAGCTCCCAAGCTCAGAATCCACTAACTAGCTGACACACAAAGCTGACATAATTACCTTCCCTGGAACACTGGTTTAGAACAGCAAATTACAGTCATTCAATTAGCCACAGGAGGGCTCTGCTGATGTTCCAAACACAGAAAGAGAAGCCATGGGTAGAAGGATAAGGAAATAATTTGGGGGAGAATGTGGACTAAACCTTTACAGTTTAAACAACATTTCAATAAACTATAAGATTCAAGAGAGTGCCACATCTGATTCAAATTAACCTTCAGCTTCCTGCTGCTGTACACATTTATAGAAACACATGAAACACGTTTGGTACCAAAGAATAAAAGTGTTTTTCTGCAAACTAGTAATCCGAAAGTAAATGGGATGAGTTCAGCAGCAACAACCTGGTTTTCTGATTATTTCATTTCCCCAATTTTACTTCAACAGTCTAGTAACTGAAGAAAGCACACCTGGGAAGGTAAGAATTGGTAAAGAGTGATTATTATTTTCTTTCTCTCTTTCTCTCTCTTGCCCACCTACTCATTTGCTCACAAGGCTATTAATAATAAAAGACTACTATTGCATGTCAATCTTAGACTCCCCTATCTTCAGTTCTGAAGCTATAGAAGAAAATAAACAGAAATATAAGGGTTCAGTATAGTATCATATTTTTTTTTTTTTGAGACGGAGTCTCGCTCTGTCGCCCAGGCTGGAGTGCCTGGATCTCAGCTCACTGCAAGCTCTGCCTCCCGGGTTTACGCCATTCTCCTGCCTCAGCCTCCCGAGTAGCTGGGACTACAGGCGCCCGCTGCCACGCCCAGCTAGTTTTTTGTATTTTTCAGTAGAGATGGGGTTTCACCGTGTTAGCCAGGATGGTCTCGATCTCCTGACCTCATGATCCACCCACCTTGGCCTCCCAAAGTGCTGGGATTACAGGCTTGAGTATCATATTTCTTATAGGGAAGGGATTGGACAATGCAATTTGGATTCAATGTAAAATTGTGGTTTTCTGCTCCTCTACCCCAAACTGAACCTTCCCACTCAGTCCAGGGCTAAACAGATGGGGCCTGCAGACCTCTTTTGCTGTATCTGCAGTGAAGGACCATGGCCTTGGCTCATTAACAGGCAGCTCCAAGTGAGAGCACAAGCCAGGGCCCAGACCAGGCAAGAACAACTGTCCTCACTCCAATTTTTCTATCGGGAAGCAAGTCCCTCCAGGAGTCTGGAGAGAAGGAGGAAGCCACTCCCGCAATGCTTCTTTGATTGAGCAGAAGTAGCATGAAAAGTGCCAGTGCTATGGACCAATGAAAAAATAAGAGTATTCTGTTTATTTCAACTGTGGTCCAACCAGATAGCTTTACCAACATTATGCTTTAGGTATGCCAAAAAGTTGTGAGGTGTGTGTGTGTGTGTGTGTGTGTGTGTGGTGTTTTTTGTTTGTCTGTTTGTTTTAGACAGGGTCTCACTCTGTCACCCAGGCTGGAGTGCAGAGGCACGGTCTGGGCTCACTGCAGCCTCGACCTCCCAGGGCTCAAGTGAGCTTCCTGAGTAGCTGGGACTGCAGGTGCATGTCGCCATGCCTGGCTAATTTTTTGTATTTTTTTTTTCTGTAGAGACTGGGTTTCACGATGTTGACCAAGCTGGTCTTTGAACTCCTGGGCTCAAGCAATCCTCTCACCTCGGCCTCCCAAAGTGCTGGGGATTACAGGCATGAGCCACTGTGCCCAGCTAAAAAGTTTTTATTTTTGTTCAAATTATTTTTCCTAGCCTTAACTCACCACCACCACTATCAACAACATGTACCCTCAGCCTTCCACAAACACCCAGCACAGCAACCTAGCTAGTAGTTTTCCTCTCTTAAAAAATGTCCCTCCCATTTCTGTTCCATTATTCACAGTGAAAGGAGTCGAAACAGGAGAATAGCGAAGTCAGAGGAAATTGACAGTCTATCCCTTTGATCCTCCTTAACCAGGGAACAGAACAATGACCTTGCTGGAGGGAACCACGTTACCAGGGAACAATGACCTAAATAACTCTGACAGTGGGTGAAAATGTGGAGGATTCCAGACATCTGAGGTTGAGATGAGCTGGATGGTTTAGTGCTTAAGCATGGCTAGCACCAGACTGACATCTGTTCAGTAATATTCCTTCCCACACTGAAGGTGAGTGAAGACATCACAACATCTTGCTGTGTCTATTTTCTTTTTAAACACAAAGTTTGTTAATTTTTTAAAACTTTTTATTTCAAAATAATGAGATATTCAGAGGAAGTTGCAAAGATTGTATAGAGAGGTACTATGTAACCTCCACCTGTCTCCCCCGGGGTAACAGTACTATGCAAACACAATACGATTACAGTACAATTTCCACAATATGAATTACAGTACAATTTCAACACCAGGCAATTGGTGTTGGTGCAATCCACAGGCCTTATTCACCAGTTCCACAAGCACTTGTGTGTGTGTGTGTCTGTGTGTGTGTGTGTGTGTGTGAGAGAGAGATTTGGGCACATGTGTAGATTCATACAACCACCCACCATCACAATGAAGATACAGGGTTGTTTCATCAGTACAGAGATTCCTCTTGTGCTGCCAAGTTTCTTAACGTGTTGATGTTCACCTAGTTTGGTAATAAACTTGGGTTCTTGCTGAAATAACACACTGAACATAGAGTGTACTGTTCTTTATGGAGACCTCATGTAAAATCCTTTGCCCTGGGACAAATGTGCTTCTTCCCACCTGGATATAGTTTACCCTAATTCAAGACAAAAATTGTGAAAAGGAAATAATCAATCTTGAGGTTTCTGTCCTCATCCAATCAAGCACACAGCACTATCAAGACTTCCTCCTAAACCCATTGAATTCCATGCAGTCTCTCCATCCCATTGGCATGGTCATTGTTCAGGATGCAAATGTCTTTTCCCTGGATCAATGTGACAGACATCCGTCCAAATGGCAGCTCTGCCTCCACTCGTGTTCCCCTGCAGTAATCCAGCCACCACGATACGGACACAGGGCTCCTTTTAAAGGGCAAATCATGTCCCATCAGCCCCTCTCACAACCAGCCCTGTTTAATAAAACTTAATGCTCCTCTCATGGATCTTGTGAGCAAATTTAAACTCCAGCTGGTGGCTCATGAGACCCCTTGCTATCAGCCCCCTGCCAATCCTTGCAGTGGCCTTCACCTCTCTTCCCTTGATGTCCACGTCCAGCAACACTGGATTTCCTGTGCCTTTGGGTTGGGTGTGCTCTCTTCACACCTGGGCCACCCGTGTGATGCTGACCACCCCATTCTCTCTCCTATTGCCCCTGGATCGCTGCTCATCCTTCTAATGTCAGCTTCAACACCACTTCCTCCAAAAACCCTTCTTCAGTTTCCCAAGCGTGTGCTACATGCCTCTCTGTGTCCATCCTGGACTGAGGGTTCCACGGGACCTACAGCACAGTGTGTGATCTTGGCCACCAAATGTTGGGGTCCACTTCCAGCCTTTAAGCTGCAGCCACACAAAGACCCTTCTCACTTGTTTCCCTCTGCATTCTGATGAAAATGGCACCCAGACATAAGATGCCCTTATCAGGGCAGGGAAAAGTGAGGACAATGTGGGAAAGATCAAGAAGGAGGTCCTATGAACCCATAAAAGGAGGAGAATGAGGGATTCAGCCTCTTGACAGGAAATACCCTCATTCTCAAGGTATTATCCCACCATTACTCACTGATTTCAGAGGAAGAATGTGCTTCCGATGGAGACGCCCTGCAGCAGCTCCTTGGTCAAGTGATGGAATGCAGCCACTCGGCATACATGCCTCTGGGTGGGGCCCTGCGGAGACAGCAGCATCACCAATGGAGTGTTGCCAGCCAGGGTGTTTGAATCTGATCACGAGAAAACAGTCAGACAAATCCAGAGGAAGGCAGTCTCCATGACGGCTGGTCTGGACCTTCTAAATAGGTCAACAGTATGAAAAGCAAAAGATGAGGTAGCCATTCTTGATTTTCTAAAATAGAGATGAAGAGCAGCCAAATACAATGCTTGACTTACAATAACACTGTAAAATATTTTTGGGACAATGGGACTTGAACATGGAGTGGCTTTCAGATGATTTCATGGGATTCCTGTTAGGCTTCTTAGGTGGGCTCATTGTACTGGGGTCATGTGGATGGTGCTTATTCACTGGAGACTTGTGCTAAAATATTTAGGGATAAAGATCACAATGTCTGCAGCTTACTTGCAAATGATTCATCAATAAATATATATTGTCTCTTTGTGCGCATATATGTGTGTATGCACACAAATGTAAAATGCACATGTGGCAAAATGTTAACAATTGGTGAATCTAAGATGCAATGTTCATTATATCATTATTATTATTATTATTATTATTATTATTATTATTTTGAGACAGAGTCTTACTCTGTCACCCAGGCTGGAGTGCAGTGGTGCGATCTCAGCTCACTGCAACCTCTGCCTCCTGGATTCAAGCAATTCTCCTGCCTCAGCATCTTGAGTAGCTGGGACTATGGGCACGTGCCACCATGCCCATATAATTTTTTCATTTTTAGTAGAGATGAGGTTTCACCATGTTATCCAGGATGGTCTCGATCTCCTGACCTCGTGATCTGCCTACCTCGGCCCATTATACTATTTTTAAACTTCTCTGTAGGGCTAAACATTTTCAAAGCAAAAAGTCGGAACAAGAAAGAGTGACTCAGGCTGGAAACCTTGCCACCAAGGTGGGGTTATGTGGGGTCTGTGCCTTGCGTAGTAATGCATAACCCAGAAATCAGCCCTAAGCAGAGCCACTGAGGACAATGGTGCATGTTGGGCACTGCACAACCCTAAAGGAGCCATTTAGATAGACAGTCATGCTAATGATGCCTCCACCCAGACTCCGTACAACTGTCCACAGTCACCTGTGCTGGAGGCAGTACATGCTGAACTACAGTGAAGCCTAGAGTGGCCCGATTCTACATGCAGGAATGGGGATTAGAGTAAACTCAGTCAGTGTTTTCCAAGGTGTAGATCATGAGGGATTACTAAGTATTCTCTGAGACTGGAGGCTTTGTGAGGGCAGGCTTTCTTCTGTTTCACCAGTGCAGAGCCCAGTATTTTGCACAAAATAGGGAGTCAATAAATTTTGTTGTTGCAATAACAAGTTAACTGCTACCAAATACATTTAAGAAATATTGCATGAAACAGGATTGCTAGAACAAGATTTCTCAGAGACTTTGATACAGTAAATCCATGGAGTGAATCTCTAAAAGGAGAATACAGGAGGCAATGTTCCCGAAACTAGCTCAACATGGAAACCTTCCACCACGAAGTGACTCACAGACATATTGCTATGTCCTGGATGCACCGTGTAAAATGTATTTCTTGTGGGTCATGGTCGAGAAAGTTTTAAATTTCCATTTTTAGAAAAAAGTCCATGAGTGTTTGTTGCTGAGATTTCTTGAGCTTCCTTCTTCTGCTCTTCCCATGGCTAGCTATTTAGCTTGTACGCTGATTCCATAAACTGTCAAGCCTCCTGCCACTGCCTTCCCTTTCTTGCTTCAGTAAATCTGAGTCTGCTGCCACTCAAGAGCTGCGAAGTTTCCACTGCTCCTCTTAAGTGGTTCCATGGTTCCATTTGCTGCACTATTGAGGAACTTTCTCAGTTTCTGGTCACAGGAACCAACTCAAATCAGCTTAGACACAAAAAGACAATTTATCAGTTTATGTGATCAAAGTCTGGTCATGGCCTAAAAATAAATCATCACATTTCTGTTTCTCTCCATTTCTCTGCCACTGTCTTCATGTGGCTTCTGGAAGCCCCAGACTCATGTCCTGTTAGTTTAGCGGCCTGACCCTGAGAGGCTGAAAGAAAGCACTTATCTCTATAGATCTGCTGGGAAGGTCTTGGGGAAGAATGTCACTAGTCAAGTGTGAGTGGGATGCCTGTCCCTAAGCCAATCACTGCAGCCAGAGCAACGGGGTGCTGTGATTGTTCAGGGCTGGGTCTTGTCCCACCGTTGTAACAGGATGGGATGACAGCCAGCCCAGCCAAACCACAGGAAATGGGTTCCCCACAGAAAGACACTTTCCTCTACCAAAAGAAAGGAGAAGGGATGTCGGGCAGACAAAACTAATGGATATCTACTGTTAGCACTACTGATGGGCCAAATACTATTGAAACCCAGACAGTACCCTTTAGTGAGCAATTCAGAAGCTTAGGAAAAAGGAGAGGGTGATGGGATTTGGCCAGGACTGCTTGGGTGGAAAGCTCATTGTTCCTGAGAAAATTCGCTACAGTTGATGATGAAGTCCCTCATTTACCAGAGATAAAATCTCAAGCCACTGGCAAATAGTTCAAATAACCATTCTGCCAAGCAACTGCCTACACATGCACATTGACTGAATGCAAACTTTTACCCCATTTCCCTCTGAAACCAAGAGGAGTCATTCCGATAGGCTGGATTGATGTTCCTTTCCTCAAAGGGCTCATCATCTAAGGAAAGAGACAGAAAATCAAACAAGTACAGAGCATTTTAATAAGGGCTTTGAGAGGAGAAGGTAAGGGGTCTAGAAAGGAAGAAGGTCCTTACCAACAGAGAACCCAGAAAAGACCACAGGAGCCTCATAGAAGCAGGTGAGTGCCATGGCTAGAGTGAGGGTACCTGCTCCAGGCTAGCCTGGGCAGGCAGTGTTCCACCTCCCACGGACAGCACTCTCTGTAAGACGTCCAGACATGACAAAGAGCATTCAGAGGAAGACATTCTGAAGAATGGATAAATCAGGTCTGTGCTCTATGGGAAACTGTTGCAGAATGATAGTCTTTAAGATTTATTTGAAGGGCTGCCATAGGGGAAAGGGATTTGAAGGTGTGTAGAGTTTCCCGGAGTGGTGCAGTGAGCCTGTCCCTGGGACAACACAGGGAATCATGCTTTGCTTCTAGAGAAGGAAGTACTTTCCAATAAAAGGCCATCCTGGAAAGTCATGAGATCTTTAGGGAGAAAATGATTTGACTATCACTGAAGGTGTTTAAGAACAGACTGAATGGCCACTTGGCAGAGATGTATATTCAAGCACTGGGTAAGGGGTTGGCTGATGAGACGCAGCTTTAAGAGTCTTGAGATGGTAAGATTTTCACCAACACTGAGAAACCTGTTGCTCTAAACACATATGCATGATCTTTAATATGTTGTCCATTTAGAGCCTTCATAGCAAGTACTGCAGGAATGTTTGACTTACAAATAAAAGATATGAGAAGGCCTCTATGCTTTATGCTTTCCTAGAACTCCTCCCCGCATCAGCAATGTATGCAAAGCCACCACCAATATAATGTGCTGGGTTAGTAGCTATGCTGATGGCTTCTAATTCTGCACAGAGGCAGCATAACACAGGGTGTCTGTAAATGACATAGAATGCAACATGTGTAAGGAGCCCAGGCTAGAGCTTTGCACCTTCCTTGTCATGACACATCAGTGAACTATTCATCATTCACTGGGGCCTCTTCTTGTTCCTCTTCTCTGTCTGTGTAATTGTTGGATGGGGGAGTGGTGTGTACAGACTGGTATAAAGAAAAGTGAATTCTCCCATGAAAAAAGCAACGTTGTCTCTCTCATCCATGCCTTTAGGAAAGTCGTTTCACCTCTTCCTTTCCTTCCTCAAAGTGAGGATCAAAGAAGATAAGTTTGAAAGAGCTTTGAATTTCTCAGTATGAATATTTTCCAGTTACATTGTGTTTAATTTTGTACTCTGTCAACCTCCTCTATACATACCGAAAGTTATCTCAAATGTAAACCTGAGTTTTAGTCTGCACGCCCTAAAGAGGAACTGATTTCAGGAAGTTGAGTAGGAGTAGAGAGAAAGGTAGAGTTGAAGACGAGGGTTGGAGGAAGTGGAAACATAGCTTGGCAGGCTCCACAAATGACAGGAACTTATTATAACAGAGGGAATATAGTTTATACTCAATGATATACTCCCATCAAAGACACCTGCCCCACATGGCTGCTGGGAATGTTTGCATGGTGGCAAGAGTTGCCTGCTCTCCTCTGCCATGAGCTGAGGGGGTACTGGCAGGCCTAATGCCTCCTCACAGCAGGATGCTGGGGTCCCCCAAGCCCCACCTTATAGACCCCCATTTCCTGCATCAACCATGAGGGGATGCACTGAGGGTGGATGAACCACTGACCTGGCAAAGATCCTCTCCCAGAAAGCGGTGCCAGTTGGGCCTTCTAAACTTTCTGGCTATTCCCTGGGTGTGGGCCAGAAATGATGTGTGTTTAGAGTCTCTCTGGGGTCACATGCACAGCTGCCCCTCAGACCCCAGATTTGTTCTGAAATAAAGAATCTGGATGGGTTAGGAACCCAGAGGTTCCCAAACTCCAAATACAGTCCCTTGCTCACTGAGAACCAAAATTATTTCCCCTGCATTGTAAGAGACGCTCCTTAAACCACATGCCAATAACACTCCACACTGTCAAACATTCTACTTTGCCCTCACCACTCTGAGATGCCAGGAGGCTCTGCTAGCAGGTGCTTTCTCTGACTCTGATAGGAATAAACTCAGCTCCGTCTTATCAGCAGGGTGCTTTCATAATATTTTCAGAGCCAGCATTCAATACCTCCCTCTCTTCTGGAGGTCTGGCAAGTTCTGACTTTATCCTCTCCCCTACCAATCTTCTGTGCTAAGGTTTATTGCACTGAAAGTGTTCCAGAGGTCTTTCCTCTTCCCCTCTTATGTGGGAGACCAATTTGCAGACATAGGAAGATTATGGTCTTGCCTTAGGCAATTAAGAAGATATTCTCCATTTTTCTGAGTTGAGAAAAAAAGACATGTTGAGAACTTCTGTCCAAACCAGACAGTATAACGTAATTCCTTTCTTTCATCCTTGCTAAGCACAACTATAAATTCTGAACATAACTCAAGGGACAACCAATGGAGAACTCTGAGAGCTGGTAAGAAGGCAGCAAGTTGGATTAGGACCCAAGAAGTAGAGGAACAGCCCAGCAATAGGACCCTTTATGTCCCACTCTCAACAGAGAGGTGACTTGGCATTTTCTCACCCCTGCCTAGCAACAGAAGGCAGCACAGGTAGACTCACTCCTCCCCGGAATCAGAGAGGAGTTATTTTGATGACATCACAGCCTGATGCTTACTAGAAAATGGGTCCTTTGGGAGCCCCACCCACAGTAAGTGTCTAGGGAAGCTCTGTTCTCCCCCTCAGGTCCTGAGCTTCCCCTCCTCATGGTGAGACACAGGAGCAGTGGGTGGGACTGGCAAAAGGGCACAGCCACATAAAATGGCCTAGGATATGTCTTCATCCCCACAGGTCTAAAAGGTGCCTCCCTCGCTGCAGGACACTGTATTAGTCTGTCTTCACACTGCTAGTGAAGACATACCCGAGACTGGGTGATTGACAAAGAAAACTTAATGGACTCACAGTTCCACATGGCTGGGAAGGCCTCACAATCATGGTGGAAGGCAAGGAGAGAGTGTGTACAGGGGAACTCCCCTTTATAAAACTATCAGATTTTTTTTTTTTTTTTTTTTTTTTTGAGACGGAGTTTCGCTGTGTCGCCCGGGCTGGAGTGCAGTGGCCGGATCTCAGCTCACTGCAAGCTCCGCCTCCCAGGTTTATGCCATTCTCCTGCCTCAGCCTCCAGAGTAGCTGGGACTACAGGTGCCCGCCACCTCGCCCAGCTAGTTTTTTGTATTTTTTAGTAGAGACGGGGTTTCACCATGTTAGCCAGGATGGTCTCGATCTCCTGACCTCGTGATCCGCCTGTCTCGGCCTCCCAAAGTGCTGGGATTACAGGCTTGAGCCACTGCGCCTGGCCAAAACTATCAGATCTTTTGAGACTTATTCACCATCATGAGAACAGCATGGGAAAGACCCGCCCCCATGATTCAATTACCTCCTGCAAGGTCCCTCCCACAATACGTGGGAATTATGGAAACTACAATTCAAGATGAGATTTGGGCAGGGACACAGCCAAACTATATTAGACACCTAGTGGTCTGCCTGCGGAAATGGCTTTTGCCTTCTCAGGCAGTACTAACAGGGGGTGATGGGGGTGATGGGAACGCCAGCATCACCAGATGAGCCAAGTGGACTGAATTAACACAGCAAAGGCTCTGAAAATTGAATTGTCATTGGTGTCAAGCTGAGAAAAGGAGTCCAGACCCTGCATGCTAACCCTAAACAGGAAGCCTGCTTTCTAAAATAACAGACTTAAATAGGACCCAGAGACCCCTGACATAATAGACGACATGTCCAGGATACAGTAGAAAATCATATATCATTTCAAGAATCAAGAAAACCACAAATTGAATGAGAAAAAATAATCAACCAATAGCAACATTGAGATGAATCAGATGTTGGAATAATCCGGCAGGGATGTTAAAGAAACTACCATAAAAATACTGTAACAATCAGCTAAAAACACTCTGGAAGCAAATGAAAAACAGAAAATCTCAGCAAAGAAATAGAAGTTAGAAAAAAAATAAGAACCAAGTAAAAATTATAGAAATGAAGAGTGCAACAATTAAAAATATATTTTTAAAATTTATTGGATGGGCTTAATAGTAGAGTGGAGTTGACAGAGGAGAGAGTCAGTGAACTGGAAGACAGATCAGTAGAATTCATCCAATCTGAACATCAGAGAAAACACAGACTGAGAAAAAAAATTAACAGAGCCTCAGGGGCCTACGGGACAATAACAAAAAAGCCAACATTCATATTATCAGGGTCCCAGAAGAACAGCAAAAAGAGAAAAGAGGTGGAAGAGTATTTAAAGAAATGATAGCTGAAAACTCCTTAAATTTAGAAAAAGACACAGCTGCAGCCTCAAGATGCTGAGAAAATCCCACATAAGATAAACCCCAAAGAAACACATGTCAAGACCAGTGTAATCAAACTTTTCAGAATTAAAGACAAAGAAAAAAATCTTGAAAGCAGCCAAAAAGAAATGATGCACCAGTTGGCAAATACCCATTTGAATGACAGTGGACTTCTCATCTGAAACTTGGAGGCCAGGAGGAAGTGGCACATTTTTCACTTCAATTCAATTTTTGAACAACAACAAACTGTCAACCATGAATTCTATATCTGGCAAAACTATCCCTCAGGAACAAAGGGGAAATAAAGATCCCTTCAGCCTAAGGAAAACTAAAATAATTTATCATTAGCTGAGCTTCCTTTAAAGAATGACTAAGGGAAATTTATCAAATGAAAACAAAATGATCAGGGAAAAATAGTGGAACATAATGATAGAAGAAGCAGCAGCAATAGGAGGAGTACCTTCCCATGTCCACACTGAAGGTAATTTGATTGGCTGGGCAGGTGTCTTCTTCCCTTAGCTCCTTGAAGAGCCCTGAGCTCCACTGAAAATTACTGACCTTCCTCGAGAGAGAGGCTGGGTCTAGGAACAAGAATGATAAGATATTAGCAGCCTATAAGCCACAATGTACATGTTAATTCAGCCTAAGGCAACAATTCTGAGGTCCTACAATCTCCTGTGTCTGACATAATTAACACATTACCTTATCTTTCATTCTCCTCTGGTCTCACTCTCTACCTCCTCATCTGTATGATGCATCTTAATCCTTTTTATTAAAGCTCTACAGAGATAGGAGTGTTGGATTTTTTTAGAAGGTATTCCAGGAAGCTTCCCTATTTCTTAACCTCACTTCTATCACACTGTTTTAAAATCAGCTTCTTGTGATCTTTCTCATGATTGCGTTTGGTGGTCAGAGATTTGATACTGAAGAAAAATTAAGGGCCAGTCCAGGCATGGTGTCTCATGCTTATTATCCCAGCACTTTGAGAGGTCAAAGTGGGTGGATTTCTTGAGGCCAGGAGTTCGAGACCAGCCTGGCTAACATAATGAAACCCCTTCTCTACTAAAAATACAAAAAATTGTCCAGGCATTGTGGTGGGCACCTGTGGTCCCGGCGACTCGAGAGGCTGAGGCAGGAGAATTGCTTGAACCCAGGAGGCGGAGATTGCAGTGAGCCAAGATTGTACCTCTGAACTCCAGCCTGGGCAACAGAGTGAGATCCTGTCCCAAAAATAAATACATACATAAATAAATTAATAAATAATAAATAAATATCTTAAAAAGGGCCAATTTTTCCCCCAACAGTAATCTTACATCTCAAAGAGAAAAAGTCTAGCTTGAGAAATCCACTTAGCAAGAGTTACATAAATTCTGATTATCCTCTTTCTCAGAGTTAAGAGAGAAGCTGGAAAAAACAGAGCTGCCAGACAATAAGAAGGGTGGGTATTGGTCCAGGGAGGCTAAAAATACTGCAGAATGAATATTACATTCAACTTGCCCTTTTAGTGGGCTCATGACACAAAATAAAGATAGCTCAAAGTAGTAGCAGTAGGAAGTCCTCAATTCCAAAGTCATGTGATTCCAGTAATTACAGTGAGGAATCAAGCCCAACACGTGCCTAAAGCAGTCCTTTCTTTTCAGTAAAAGGAAAAAAGAGGTCTGTCTAAGCAGCCTTCCTTGCAAATCCACCTCACCCCAAGCACCTTGTTCTCACTGCCAGGAGTAAAGAACACAGTTAGAGCTTATGTTTCAGAGATTTCAGGCGCAGGTAGGATTTGAGCCCTCTGGTCACTCGATGTGTTTATCCCTGAGAGGAGCCTGAAAGCCAGCCAAGCAGATATTTGTGATTGCCATGCAGTGGAAGACCTCCTACCAAGGACAGAGATTGCTTAGATGTGCCTGGCATGAGCCCCTGTACCAGCTTCAGATGTAAGTGCATTTGCTTCTGTTATTTTTCCAAAATGGGACAAGCTGCATGTGCCTTAATTAACTGGAAATCAAAGATTTTACTGTTGAATCCACAAGACCAAACCCAGTCCCATGCAAATTATCCAAATGTTCTCTATCCTGGGGAGGCCATCTGTGTTAGTCCATTTTGTGTTGCCATTAAGAAATACCCGAGGCTTGTTGATTTATTTAAAAAAAAAAAAAATGGCTCGTGGTTCTGCAGGCTATACAGGAAGCATGGCACCAGGATCTGCTTCTGGTGAGGCCTCAGGGAGCTGTTACTTATGGCGGAAGGTAAAGAGGCAGCAAATGTCTCACATGGTGAAAGAGGGAACAAGAGACAGAGGAGGAGGTGCTAAGCTCTTTTAAATAACCAGCTCTCATTTGGAAAGAGCAAGAACTCATGCATTACTATGTGGAGGGCTCCAAGCCATTTATGAGGGATGACTCCACAATCCAAACACCTCCCACCAGGCCCCACTTCCAATACTGGGGATCACAATACAACATGAGATTTGGAGGGCACAAACATCCAAACTATATTACCATCCAGTTCTGAAAGTGTTCTCTTCCATTGCTAGCCCATGCAAAAGAACTAAATTCCTAATCAGTCCAATAGTGCTGTCATTTCTGCCACGGTCACTAGGAGCCACTGTTGGACATCAGCCCTGTGGTGCTTGGTAAAGGTTTATTCACGGGTGTACAACACCCCATGACCCAGATCCCCACCAGTGCTGCCATGGGCCAGGGCTTGAGCCCTCAGTGAGTGACTCTCGGTTCATCTTCGTAATCTTTGGCAATGCTTCCCAACCACAGCCCTTTGCACTGTTTCAGAACAAGCTCTACTCCACACATATGCAGGCCAGAGGTATGCAAACCTCAGGGCCCTGAGAAGCACTGAAATGGGCTTATTTTTTAAATGCAAATTTCCAGGGTCTTCCCCAACATGTTATGATTCACTGTCAGGATAAAGGGTGATCCACGTTTTGAACAGTCACATCAGAAGAGAAGATGCACTTTCTTGTCAGATCACACTTTGAAAAACTCTGCCTTACTGCCTCATGGTAAGACCGGTTTATCAGCCCAGACTCCCTCTCTCATGAAGACCTCATGGTGAACTTGGGGTCCTTTTCTGCCAGTGAACCTTGACTGAGTCACTCATTTATCCATCAACAGGTTTTCTCCACAAAGAGTCTTGAAAGTAAGGATCTGAGGATTTCATCCTTTTCTTTAAACCTAGGTCCCTCCTCCCTCAAAACACACACACACACACACAGACACATACACACATACACAGACACATATACATACACACACACATACACACAGATGCATACACATACACACACATATACATACACACTCAGAGATACACACAGACACATACACACACATACACACAAATAGACACATACACACACACACACAGACACATACACACACATACAAACACACAGACACACACAAACACACACATACACACAGACACACACATATATATATACACACATATACATACACACAAACACATACGCATACACACACACACACAGTTCTTATAGAAATGTTTTAACAGAAGCATTGCATACTGAGCCAGCCTGGCACAATAAAGTAAATATCCCCATGGCAAGTGAACATTTATAGAACCAAGGAAGGGCACTGTCCTGAACCTCACAGCACAGGAGACCTGCTCCAACATGGCTTTCTAGCTCTCCGTGAAGAGAAACCCTAGAAGCTTCTCTCCTTTATAAAAAGGGGGGTCACATAGCTGGGAGTGGTGGTGCACACCTGCAGTCCCCGCTACTCAGGAGACTGAGGTGGGAGGATCATTCGAACCTGAGAGGCAGAGGTTGCAGTGAGCCAAGATCATGCAACTGCACTCCAGCCTGGGTGACAGAGTAAGACTTTGTCTCAAAAGAAAAAGAAAAAAAAAAAAAAGAGAGAGAGGCAGGGCATAGAATGTAGGCCCACTGCAGGCTCACAGAAACACAGGTCAATCCTGCACTCAGACTCCTGCCAAGTCTTCGCGCGGCACTGCAATAGCCTCAAGGGTAAGGGCAGTGTCTGTCCTATTTATTACTCTCCCCCAAATACACCAGTGGAGGACTGGGAGCCCGGGAAAGGGAGCCACAGACATGTTAATTTAACTTACCTGGACAATGGTACAAGTGGCACAGTCAGAGCTTGGGCTGCCAGTCAGGAGCCTCACCATACACCTGTGCTGGTCAGCAAGGCTGCCCACTAAACTATCCTGATATCCAACCTTCCGATAAATGGCAGGACGTTCAGGACTGTATGTCCTGGTACCCTGGTGTTGAGTAGGGTCAGAGGTCCCGTTCTGGCCCCTGAGTTGTGAGCAGAAGGGATGAGTGTCACCTCTAGGCCATGCACGTGACTCCGGATTAAGATCCTCCAGGGCTCACTTCTCTGCACATCCACCAGCAGCATCTGGGAGGGTTTTGACTTAGCCTGAGGCCCTGAGTCACTGTAAGGAGCAGAGGCTCTTGTCAACATGCCCTGTGAGCAAGATATATTCTCGAGCTGTTTTTAATGGCTAAGACTGTAGGTGGTTTTAACAGCATAACTGAGCCTGTCTTAGCTGATGACACCCCCAGAGCCAGGGACCAGGGCGAGACAGAGGGTCAGGAGCTCAGCCCTGCAGAATGGGGAACAGTGGACAGGAATTGGAGATCAGATGATAGCAGTCGGTTTGGATGACAGGAACCTGGCAGGTCCCTGCTGTGTAGCAGGCAGAGGCCACAGCCAGTCCTGCCTAGGGATGAGTTGCTCCCCAATCTCTCTTGCCATCTAGCTCTGCCTCCAAGACACTGTCTTGAACCTCTCTTGGCTCCGTAAATCTGCTCATCTTTCAGCACAGAGCTCTTTAGATCCCTTCAAGCACCAATGTTCTGGAGAATCACTGGTTAGGTCACTTCTAAACTGGAGTACAGTGGGGTCAAAACAGTCAATCATTCCAGGGGCTTAAGTGGCTGTACCTCCTGTTTGCTTCTACCTGTCACATTAACTCACAGCAGTGATCTTCCACCCACAGTATGAATGACTGGTCCCAGCAGCAGGCAAAGACATTCACTTCGTGGCTCCCTCCTCCCTCATGAGTCACCTTCCCTCCCCCTGGCCTTGTCCCAGCCTCCTCCAGTTAAACAAGGTTCTCATTTTCCCTTCCCTTCCCCACTCTTATACCTCATCTTGGGCAAGCATCTTCAATCTAGGGTAGCCATCAGCATACTCACTCCCTGTGGGAGAATCAGAGGGTCCTAGCACAGGGCCTGGCCAGGTACTCAAACAATGTCTAGCAACATGACCTCTTCAAGCCTCATCCTCCTCCATGGCAAAAATCAGGCCCATCATGTTTAACCCACATGGTCACTGTGGGCCATGCTTGGTAAAGTACAAGGAGCTTTGAGGATGCTTTATAGATGCCCAACAAGTCTTTGCAGCTCTTGAAGGAAGCAATGACTTTGTTCCCATCAATGAAGGTTCCAAAACACAGGTAGGTGCTGCCCCTCTTATGGCCGTGAGCACCTCAGTCACACTTCAGAGTCTCACCCTGCTATACGGACCTTGCCGCTGACTGGAGCCCAGGCCTGAGAGTGAACCATGTCCACTTAACTTAGTGACGTCATGCTCAGAGCACACTCATCGGAAGCTAATAACAAGAGGAGTTTCTCTTTCACCGTTTGAAGAAAATGTCAGGAAATCCATGGATAGATATTCTTCTAATGACTTGCCCTAAATCATTTCTCTTTATCCCTTGGGAGAGACTTGCTAACCCTGTTTCTTCCTTAAACTCGCACCTGGGGCAAGGAATGCCCAAAAATGCCAAGACCCACTGTTGCAAGTGCTAACTGAAGCAAGTAATGAGTTCCTCTTCCTAAAAAATGTAATAGGCTCCTCTGTGTTATTCAGTAGCTTGAAATATCCAGTGTTTCTTATTCCTTTTAATCATAGATACCCTCCTTAGAGTAGAAGAAATGGCAGCGCATTATCTTGCCTAATTTGCATGCTTGCCAATTACATACCTAGCAATACAAAACACAAAAATACAAATGTTTAGCAGCAAACGACGATTTAAGCCTGGAATAAGCAATTCTCCCTATTTTCATCATCAATGTCATACCCTATCTTGCTGCCAGAGGCGAACAGGAGAGCAAATCCACTTTAGACAATGGTCTTTGGGGGCCTTTAGGGGTCTCTTTTATCCTGAAAAGCTTTGAGCCAAGGAGGAGGCATTTAGAGAAAGACAAAATCCACACAATAAAAATACCTGTTGGCTGTTAATTGGAAATTCAGAATGCGCTGCTGCAAGGCATTAATTCCTGCTGGCAGCTTCCCTGTCCCCAGCCCCTCAGTCCTAGAAATTCTGGAATCTGAGGGTGAGATGTTTTGCTGACTTTGGCTGGGACATTAAGCAGAAGAGTAAAGGAGCCACAGGGTGATTGTCTCAGAGCAGAGAAGGAAAAGCCTCTGCTGCATTTCCACTCATCAGACCCACCAAGTCCAGCAGGGGAAGCTCATGCCGATTTCTCTCAGACCACTCCACACCCACAGAAAGCCCCAGGCATCTCCTTCTGCTTTTTAAACCTCAATTCATGGCCCAGCCCTGAATTCACGGCCGCACAGCCAATTTTCATTCCCTTCTTTCCCCTCAATCTGTTTCACCAATCTCCAGCTGCAGAACATTCCAGACATCTGTGTTCTCCACGCTGGCTGCCCACTTAGGAGGAACGTGCGATGAAATCCCTCATCACCAAGGCAGCTCTCACCATCTCATTGCCTGTCTCAGCGGCACCTTCAGTGTTGCTTGAATAACTTTTTTTTTCTTATCCGTCTTCATTTCTCTTTTCATTCTCCACCACAAACATTCCAAACAGTCACCAGGTAAAACGCTAAACAGGTGCATTAGTCTCCCAGGGCTGCCTTCACAAAGTGGATTATTTTCTCCATTTCGAGGGTTCTGAAGCCTAGAACACACAGAACAGCCTAAAAAGAAGGATGAATCCAATATGCAGAAGGTTCTGCAATAGAGGGTGAGGTGGGTCCAAGAAACACAACTTTATTATTGTTATTATAATCCTATTTTCATCCCTAAGCTGGTACATTCCAGAAAAGCATGGGTTATTAAAATTAAAAGGAAGACAAAAAATCAGAGAGCAATATTTGCAATAATCATGAGAGACAAAGAGCCAACATTACAATACAAACAGAGTTCAAAAATGTCAATAAGAACAGTAGAAACTCCAGAGGTAAACATGCTAATGATGTTAATTGATACTTACAGGAAGAGAAATAGAAATGATGAATAAATATGGAAACAAGGTCACCACATGCCTAGTAATCAAAGAAATGCAAATTAAAATAATATCAAGGTTGTTTTCAGAGCATTAAAAAAAAATTGTTCAATGCTCTCTGAAGCATAATGAAGCAATCTCTTACAAGCTGCTTCTGAAAATGAACTAGCAACAGTTTACACTTTGGAGACCCCATCATAAAGACAAACAACATTCTGAAAAGCATGCATACCCCTACATATTAATTTTAATAATGTGTAATAGTCTTTTTAACGACGGAAAATGGAAATAATCTATCTGTTCAACATTAGAGGAACGGCTAAGTCAATTACAATTACCTCCTGCAGAGTGCGGTCTGAGTCCCATCTCCCCGGTGAGCACTCAGGACCTACTTCTTGATCAAATCTCTAATATTCGAGGATCACATCCCATTGTGATTACCTGTCTCTGTATCTATCTATTTGCTTCCACATCTGTGAATTCTCTGTGGCAGGGATGCTTTTTACTTATAAGTCCGTATCCATTACTACTGTAGTGTATACCTTGTAGTAGAGAGTCAATGAATATTTTTCAAATGAATAAAAGCAGAAGGTATATAGATTATCCTATATTCATAAAAATAATATTGGGAGCATGTTATGTAATTAAAAATGCTCATGTGATAATGACAGAGAAATGTCAAGGAGAAAAAAAGTAGAAAAGGAAGAATGTATTCTTGTATTCATAATGATAAAAGAGCTTACATTATTAAGTTCCTTTTATGTTTTGTTTCGTTTTTGAGACATGGTCTAGCTCTGCCACCCAGGCTCCACCTCCTGGGTTCAAAGCTCCACCTCCTGGGTTTAAACCTCCACCTCCTGGGTTTAAATGATTCTTGTGCCTCAGCTTCCCAAGTAGCTGGGATTACAGGCAAGCGCCACTATGCCCGACTAATTGTATTTTTATTAGAGATGGGGTTTCATCATGTTGTCCAGGCTGGTCTCAAACTCCTGACCTCAAGTGATCCACCTGCCTTGGCCTCCCAAAGTGCTGGGATTACAGGTGTGAGCCACCACACCCAGCCTCCTTTTGTGTTAAGTGCAATTTACATATATTTTGTTTTCTTTTAATCCCTTTAATGATCCTTTGGGGTTCCAACTATGTTTTAATTTTAAAGCAAATAGCATTTTTATTTCCACATTGCTGATTAAGGAGACAAATCTTAGGGCATTAACAAACTTAGTCAAGATGATACTACCAGGCTTAGCTGGGGCACTTACCCAGGCTGTCTGACCCCAGAACTGATTTCCTGAATACCATGTTGTACTGTGTCTAGTGTGAATATGGATAATAGTGTGAATAGTGTGAATAGTGTGAAACAAAGACATTCAACCCTGCACTGAAAAAATGTTGTACAAAACTCTCCAAAGATTGACCATGATTGGCTTTGCTTACTAAGACTATAAAGGTTAGTTTTCTTTGTTATAAATTTTCTATATTGACCCTGTATGACATTCACAATGGGAAAAGTAATAAATGCTTTAAAAAAAAAAGGCAGTGGCAATTGAGGTGGACATGTATTCACTCTAAAACAAAAATCTAGCTTAGAACCCACCCAAAGAGTCCTGTTTGCTGAAACATTAAAAGGACCTTGTCAATAGCCAAGAGTTGGGTGGCCCAGCTAGCTGGTTGCCCATGCATGTGGGGTATCAGCAGAACTGGACAACAGATCAGGAGAAAATTTTAGCTTGAATAAGTTGTCCAAAAATTAGAAAAACCTGGAAAGAAGCTATTGAAATGTCCAAATGCATGTAGGGATTATTGCACAGTTTGGTGTTGCTTAGATTGTCATTTCACATGGCATGTGGGGACTTATTCTCCAGCACTCAAGGCCTCCATGTTTTTATGGGGCTGAGCAAGAGCTATGCATTTTACAAGGCAAACTCACAGAATGGCTTCAAGAAGGGTTGAACATTGCAGTCTATTTTCAAACCATACACCCAGACATGGATGGGGTAGAGAAGGCCACAGAGGGGAATGAATGAAGGGACATTTCCTATCAATTGCTCAACATGTCCTATGCACAGGCCCATTGGACTTTTCTCTGGTGCTGTTAACTGGGGGAGCTGAGACCTGCCTTTGAAGTACATCATGCCAAGGAGTTGAATTCACGTCAGCAGGAGACACTGCACAGTCTCCAGGGTGGTCGAGTGCTTATTGGACATGGCATGAGTAGTCCTGTTGGTATTTCATTGTAATTCACCATTAATTTCAAGCTGATACCAATGAATAGGACACCATGACAGACTGATGGTTTCCTGCCCCATGCTGATGGCAGCTGAAGTGTTTATTTTTCTAGCTGGAGGCATTGATCTCAGGGCCAGAGGTCAATTACAAAGACTAGCGGGTGAATTATGACTAAGGTTAAGACATTTTGCAAAAACATAGCATAGTGGGGTTTCACAAAAATGTGGTAAACATTCAGAGTCTTTGTTAAATTCTAAGAATTCTCAGTAGGATGGCAAGAATAAAAGCTGTTTGTTTCAGGCAAACAGAGAGAAACACGAGCAGCTTCCTAGAGGTGACCACATACTTTAAAGAGGCTCTGGAAGGTAGCAGGGTAGAAGCACTCTGTTATTCGTTTTGTTCACATAAACTGAGTACCCAGATTTCAACAAGAACCTGGATGAAGGAAGGGCCATCAAAAAACCCAATTCTCAAATATCTAGGTCTGGCCTAATGAAACCCCTAGCCAACAGTGGATCCAATGGATGGGTTTGAAAGACCATTCGTCCTTTTCATAGCGGATTAAAAAACATGTGAAGAAGCTTTTTACTGTCTTTTCTCACTAAAATAAATACTTAAAACCTCCTCCAACCAACTTGTATATAATTTTCTCACAACCACAAAACCATGCACTCAACTCCTCTACCCCTGACCTTCCCGAGCTCTGTGTGACTGCACGAAGTCACACGACACTCCTTTTAGCTGAACGTCTAGAATACCAGTAAATTCTCTCCCACAGAACTCAAGTGAAGGTCCCTTGTGTTCAGCCACATCACAGAATTCTCTGACTTGTGATCTGATCTTTTTCTAGCATGTGATTCCAGTAAAATGACCCATTGTGCCTTAAGTTTAAGTTACAAATATTTACAGGCCTAGGGTCAATTCCTTAAATTTGGGGTTTTTTTTGGTCCCACTAGTAATTTTTTGAGAAATTTAAACAGTTATTGCCAAAAACTATATCCCTTCTATTTCAAAAAGCATGACCATAATATTTGCACAACTCATGGATTGTGATTGTTGGATACCATTTTTAATCAACAGAGATAGTTTAGCATCTCTTGGCCAATCAAAAGTCAGGTTTTCTTAATATTATATTCATCCTAATTGTTTGCTATTGGGTCTTTTTCCAGTTTGCATTTTTATTACTTCCCTGTCTGTATCTTCCTCCAATTTTATTTAAATGTAATTGACAAAGAAACATTGTGTATATTTATGGTGCATACGATATTTTGATGTGTGTGTACCTTGTAAAATGATTATCACAATCATGTTAATTAATGTATTCATCACCTCACATAGTGATTTGTGTGTGTGTGGTGAGAACGTTTTAAGATCCACTTTCTGAGCAAATTTCAATTATATGATATAGTATTATTGCATTAGTTTGCTCTTGCACTGCTATAAAGAAATGCCTGAGACTAGATAATTTACAAAGAAAAGAGGTCTAATTGGCTCACTGTTCTGCAGGTTGTGCATTAAGTATGATTCTGCCATCTGCTTGGCTTCTAAGGAAGCCTCAGGAAACTTACAATCGTGGCAGAAGGAAAAGTGGGAACTGGCATGTCATATGGTGGGAGCAGGAGCAAGGGGTCGGGAGGCGCCACACACTTTTAAACAAGCAGATCTCATGAGAACTCGCTCACTTTCATGATGACAGTACCATGTGGGGGGATGGTGTTAAACCATTTATGAGAACTCTGCCCCCATGATCCAATAACCTCCCACCAGGCCCTACTTTCAGCATTGGGGGTTACATTTCAACACGAGATTTGGGTGGGGACACAGATCCAAACCACATCAATTATTAACTCTACACACCGCGCTGTGCCTTAGGTCTCCAGAACTTATTCCTCCTGCATAATTGAAATTTTGGATCCTTTAACCAACATCCCCTCATCCCCGCTCCCCAGTCCCTGGCAACCATCATCCTACTCTCTGCCTCTATGAGTTTGACTTTTTAAGATCATCACAGTTGTTTTTAATTTGACATTTAAAAGCTCTTAGCAATGAAGAGATTCTCATTTAAATAAAATTATGAACACACATTTTTTCTTTTTCTTTTATTTAAAATAAAGATGGGGTCCCACTTTGTTACCCAGGCTAGTCTTAAACTCCAGAGACCAAGTGATCCTCCTGCCTCAGCCTTCCAAAGTGCTGGGATTACAGCCCCACCCCACCCGGCCCATTTTTGTTTTATCTTTGTGTTTTCCTCTTCCCTTTCCCCCCAGCACCCCTGTCTTCATCCAGGTAGATCTGTAGCTTTGAACTAAAGAGGAGAAACGGGACAGGGCAAAAATCGTAAATACATATATGTACCCTAGAACTTAAAGTATAATTAAAAAAAATAAAAAATAAAAAAAATAAAAGTATGCTTGGGAGGCAGCCATAAAAAAAAATCATAAATACATAAATAATAAAAGCAGAATGAATAAATCTTCTCTTTAAAAGCCTCAGCCCTTGAAACACCAGAAAAGGTTTACAGCATGGACAACATGTTTGAGAAATATGGGTAGGGCTTCCTCGGAGACAGGAACGCATCTCTGGACTGGGGGAAGGAAATGGATAAATGTTGAGGAGAGTGAATATGGGTGGGTCTCAGACAGAGCCACTCTCAGGTGGGCCCTGGAGGGGCTGAGACCAGGTGCTGCCAGAGGGGTCAGGGCAGGTAAGACACTGGACAACCATGGAGGTGTTTTCGCACCCAAGAGAGGGTGGCACTGAAACAAACACGTTTCCTCCCCCATAGTGATGCTGAGAGCTGCACTTGAAGGGAGCAGGTGTGCAGACAGATAGTTCATGGTAGCAAGGCCAATGCCCTCCAGCCAAACCACCAGGAGCACAGCTGCTGCTGAACTCAGTTGATTTCATTGACACATTGCAGTAGGCAGAAGAATCATGGGCACGTAGGTAAGAGGCATTGGAAGGACCTGTTATAGAGCCTGGGCGCATGTTGTGTAATGCAGCGAAGGGCTCAAAGAACCGGGACACCAATCCAGGTTGGATGCTTGCAGGAAGCAGGCATGATTCTCTGAGTGCATGTCTTTATTTGGAAGGAGGAGGGGTGTAGAGACTAAATCTCCCTGGGAAAGAGGCAGCTCAGGCGCATCACGCTTGCTCACTGCTGCGGCATGGGCGATCCTCATGCTCTGTCTCAGTTCAGGCCTGATGATGGAGCAGGCTTGTCTGATGGTCACAGAGTGGCCTTATGTGTTGTGAATGCTCTGCGAAATGCTGTTCAACAGGACACCCAGGACCTGTAGTAAGAGTCACACAGCTCCCAGCAACTTTCAGGACCAATTGATAGTTCTAGGCCTGCTCCCTTTCTCCACAGAGACCTGTGCAGCTCAGTAGCTAAGGGCAGATGAGGGCACACCTGCGTGGGTTGACAACCCAAATCTGGAGAGCCCCATCCTGCAGTCCCACCAGAATGCTTCGTGATATGCAATTTTAAAGGACCCGCATTCTTAAGGAGCCCATATGGACTGACTGTTTTCTTCACTCCAACGCAGCTGAAGGTCTAAACAGAAATTAATTTGAAGCTACAGGATAAAGGAAATCATATTTCCTGCAAACCTGAGTTGTGGCCAGAGACTGCTAACAGTTGGATACTCCATGTCTACACCCTGAGCTGGTTACAGGCCCTCCGACTAGAGCCATGCCATTTCTAGGCAATGGCTGTGTTCTTTCAGAGCTCAATGCTGATATCAGAAATGTCAGTGGCTTCAGGTGGCATTTAGATTCAAAGTTTCCTGCCAAATCTTCTACATTCCCCAAACATATCAAGACCCTGAGCTGAAGAATGAGCTGATGGAGCTTCTCACGATTTTCTTCTGACTTTAGTTCTTTGTTTCCAGGAATAGTCTTAGAAAGGATTCAGGGCATAGAGAGTTATCTAGAAGGCCCCTAATATAAAGTTGGAAATTCTTTAAAAAAATAGAATCTTGGCTGGGCACGGTGGCTCATGCCTGTAATCCCAGCACTTTGGGAGGCCGAGGCGGGTGGATCATCTGAGGTCAGGAGTTCGAAACCAGCCTGGAAAACATAGTGAAACCCTACCTCTATTAAAAATATAAAAAATTTGTCGGGTGTTGTGGCAGGTGCCTGTAATTCCAGCTACTTGGGAGGCTGAGGGAGGAGAATCGCTTGAATCTGGGAGGCAGAGGTTGCAGTGAACTGAGATCACACCATTGCACTCCAGCCTGGGTGACAGAGTGAGACTGTTTAAAAATATATATATAATCTTTTTCCTCTAAGACGGAAGTGTAATTCCTGTGATACCTGCTCTAGACTTCAGGACAAGGGCACCTGGTTCCCCATCAAATGGGCAGTCCCTCTAAGCATTCATAAATCCATCAGCTCAGGCCGTATACGGTCAGAGAACTGGACAGAACAGCAAATCAAAAGAAAATCTCCCAAGAAAGTTTTCCAAGACAGCCACTGTGCATTCAAACAAGCAGAGCTTTCCACCTCTTTACTTTGCTTGTGGCAAAACTGACTATTTCCTGCAAATGGTACCTGTAAAGAGAACCAACAGTGGATGTAGCAGCCATGGGGGCTCCAGGCAGCTAGGATTCTAGAAGATTCTAGAGAAGATGCTCCTCTGAATCTTAGTCATCACTAGAGAGTCAAGGTTTAGAGACTGAACAATGAGAAAGGGAGAAGGAGGCTGCCAGCATTCAGGCAGGGAAGCCAGCCCCGAACTTCTGCTCTAGACTAAAGGCAGGGGCTCCCAGGACACTGCTCATGTCTGAGGCTCAGGGCAAACCTGGGCTAATGGGAATTGTTTCTGAACTGGTGGCTGAGCTTCTTGGGGGGAAGAGAACTACACTGGAAGGAAAGGCAACCTTCTCAGAAATGGAGGGTGGCACCAACTCCTTCCAGGGTGGGAACTGAGGCTTCAACCAGCACCATCAGAATCCAGAGTACCTACCCGGAGCCCCAACGGCCACTACCACCCCAGGAGGTAGTGTACAGGAGGTGGGTACCATCCTGGGACACCAATCTGGGACAGAAGCTCATGTTCTATTCCATGTGAATGGGAAGCCCACGCTTGCTAGTATATTTGTGCATATATACACATGCACAAGGTGGGGAGATAAATGGGGTTCTCCCTTCAACCTCCTTCTCTCCTCACTTTCCTACCTTTCACGACGACGAGCCCCTTTAGCATGATACATAAGACTTAAGTGATTACAAGGCAATCAGTATCACAGCGACAGTGAACTTGTCTTATCATGCTGGACTCTGAAAATGATGGGGACTAAGCCGGCAACTAGCCAAGCTTGGTCACAAAACGCAAGCAGGACTTGTAGTCCTGGCCCACAAGCAGTGGGAACAGTGAAACCAGGACTCAGGTGGGAGAGTGCAGAAAAAGAAAGTGAGTGAGAGCCCAAAGCCAGAGAGGGCTCCTGGGTTCTTGTACAACGTGGACACTGGACGCCCTGCTAGGTGAAGAGATGGGAACCATAAAGAAAGCGTCCCACCATTTCCTGTTCTCTGGGTGTGCTCAAGGGGACTTCAGGCAGGCAGAGTTCCTGATATTAATGGACTTGGCCAGCAAAGCTTCTGAGATGGCTTAAACTTGCACATACACACACATACACATACACACAGACACAGCATACAGATGCACACACACACAGAAAACATACATATCACACACATATACCACACATGAAACGTACACATGCAACACACACACACATACACATTTGCGATACAGTTCTTTTTAGCCTCTCTGAATTGTCTATTCCTAAACCAATCTCTATTCCTTCGGGAGCCCCTAGCTCTAGAAAGCCCAGAACAAAAATAGGCAGCCATTGTGTGTTTTGTAAATTGTATACTACCCCTCTCCATTTTTTTTTTTTTTTTTTTTTTTTTTTTTTTTTTTTTGAGACGGAGTCTGGCTCTGTCACCCAGGCTAGAGTGCAGTGGCCGGATCTCAGCTCACTGCAAGCTCTTCCTCTCGGGTTTACGCCATTCTCCTGCCTCAGCCTCCGGAGTAGCTGGGACTACAGGCGCCCGCCACCTCGCCCAGGTAGTTTTTTTTTGTTTTTTGTTTTTTTTTGTATTTTTTAGTAGAGACGGGGTTTCACCGTGTTAGCCAGGATGGTCTCGATCTCCTGACCTCATGATCCGCCCGTCTTGGCCTCCCAAAGTGCTGGGATTACAGGCTTAAGCCACCGTGCCTGGCCTTCTTTTCTTTTCTTTTTTTTTTTGAGATGGAGTTTCACTCTTGTTGCCCAAGATGGAATGCAATGGCATGATCTTGGCTCACTGCAACCTCCAACTCCCGGGTTTAAGCAATTCTCCTGCCTCAGCCTCTCGAGTAGCTGGGATTACAGTTATGTGCCACCACACCCGACTGATTGTGTTTTTTTTAGAGATGGGGTTTCACCACATTAAACAGGCTGGTCTTGAACTCCTGACCTCAGGTGATCCGCCTGCCTCGGCCTCCCAAACTGCTGGGATTACAGGCATGAGCCACCACGCTTGGCCCTCCATTTCTTTTTTCACTGTAAAAGTCAATGGAGTGGTGTCCTAATGAGACATAAATAACTGAGGCTTGGGGCAGGAAGCAAAGATAAATGTTCCCAGCCCTGCTTGTCTTAGGGAGTCATTCATAATTGAAAGAGAAAAGTGCTTTGAATTTTTCTCTTTAGGCCAGCTAACCACAACATGTCCTACTTTTTAAGCTCACGGGTAGCCCTCTTCATTTCTAAGGGCACATGCCTACCATGTGGAACCTGCCAAGAGCTGGGGTTCTGTGGATAGGGGTTAGGTCCTGCTCCTGACTGCAATTGCAGAGAGTTTTCTTCTGCCTTCTTGACCCCCACACTCTAAGTCCTGGCCAGATCCTCTTGGCTTGCTCATGGACATGGTAGCCTTCCTGCCAGCTGGAGAAACAACTCATTTCCCCACATATTTGAGAGTGGTCATTATCCAGTAGCAACACGCGCATCAAATCCTTCTTCTACACAAGCAGCTAATTTTTAAAAATCAAGAAAGGGGGCCATCTATGAATGTGCCCATAAGACTGTTCTTCCTAATGGATCCTGGGTCTCTGCCTGCTTTCCTCATCAGACACTCCCACTTCATCAGATGCTAGGATGTGCCACTCCCTCTGAGAAATACGTTTACGACTAAGGACGCCTTTTCCTGGGTCTCCAAATGTTTCTGCTTCTGCACATTTTCATAGATCCTCCTTTGAAAGAAAGGCCAATGGTTTAAGTACCACCATGGAGGTGGGAAGACCTTCTTTTAAGCATCCCCAAATCGTCAGACCCTAGAGCAGACTTCATTTTGCATTGCAACTACAGTTCATCAGTATAGTATGCAATGACTTGTGAGTGATACTGGACTCACCTCTTAGAATACACGCACTGAGGAGTTTCCAGAGGTCAGAGTGGACCCAATTCAAAGTTAAAGTAAAGGGGCAGAAGGGCAGCCAAAGATGTCAGATCAATGTGTTTCATTCTAAGAAATACATTGGGATCTCCTAATGGAATATCCTAGTGGGAGCTTTCATATGATGATAAAGTCATGAGGAAATGACCATTTCTAAAGAGGCAAAGGCCCATCATTAAGAGGAAAACATATTGTGCATTTTACTAAACCATTTTATTTTCTTTAAAATGTCTCTTTTTGTGCTGTACTTTCATAGTGATCATTTTCCACACTCCATCCAGCCACCTAAAGCCTCACTTATGTTCTGAGACTATGGCCTGAAAGACACAGCAGCTGAGTGTGCACTTTCTGTACAGAGCTAGACTTCCTCTGGGATCACAGTCTCCCCTTCTCCCTCAGTGCCTGGGTGGGGTGACATAGAAGGGGGGTTAATGAGTCAAATGAAGTGACCAGGTGACCCTGAGTCGGGGGGTGTGTAGACGGGAGCCTGTAGCTCTGCTCCCAAATTCTTTTCGAGTACCATGGCTGTCCACTTTTCTTGGTTGTCCACTTTTCTAGCTTAAAAATTTAGCTCTATGCAAAGTTTTTCATGAAGATGGGCTTCGAGTCACCTTGCCCCACCCCCCCAAAAGAAACCACTGTCCTAAACCCCTGAAGTTCAGTATTTCATTCATTGACTGTGCACAGGTCCTTGTTGTCAGCTAATATCTTAGTTCAGAACCTTCCAGTCACAAAGACTTGAATGCAGGAGTTACTTGAGGGGTGGGGGCTCACCCTGAGAAGCATGAAGGAGGGAGTGGAGAAGGTTAATGGAGAAGCAAGGAAGTGCAATCAGGGTGTGTGCTGAGCACATCGCCCCTGGGCAGCTGAGGCCAGCCCTGTGGTATCATGCAGAACATGCTGAGGGGCTGTCCCTCCGACGGAAGGAAAGCTGGGATATTTGTCTACCATTCTCATGCCTCATTCATCGCGGGTTTATCCTAAAGGTGTCAAACTGCCTAATGGGTTCTCCTTGTCCACTGCCCAGACAGAGCCAATTTACCAAGACAGGGGAATTGCAATAGAGAAAGACTTTAATACACACAGAGCCAGCTAAACGGGAGGCTGAGGTTTTGTTACTCAAATCAGTCTTCCCAGAAATTCAGAGACTGGGGTTTTTCAAAAATAATTTGGTGGGTAGGGGGCCAGGGAGTTGGGGGGTGCTGACAGGTCAGGTTGAAGATGAAACCGTAGGGGGTGGAAGTGGGTGGGTTGTGCTTGCTGTCTTCTGTTCCTGAGTGGGATTGCAGAACTGGTTGAGCCAGATTACTGGCCTGCATGGCTCCAGATGGTGCAGTAGAATGCAGGGTCTGAAAAATATCTCAAGCACCGATAGGTTTTACAATAGTGATATTATTCCTAGGAGATTTGGAATCTTGTGGCCTCTGACTGCATGACTCCTAAACCATAATTTATAATCTTGCGGCTAATTTTTTCGTCTTACACAAGTAGCCTGGTCCCCAGGCAAGAAGGAGGTTTGTTTCAGGAAAGGGGTGATATCATCTTTGTTTCAACATTAAACTGTAAACTAAATTTCTCCTGAAGTTAGGTCAGCCTACACCCAGGAATGAACAAGGGCAGCTTGGAGATTAGACGCAAGATGGAGTCAGTTGGGTCAAATCTCTCTTTCACTGCCATAATTTTCTCACTGTGATAATTTTTGCAAAGGCAGTGTCAGTGTTAGATTTCAGAGTTTCTGGGCTTCCTGAGCTTGGGCTGGACAAGACCCGGGGTGCAGTGCCCAGCAACCTCGTGGGCAGAGAAGCAGTGTGACACAGCTGGGAAGCTGTCAGTGGGCAGGGATCTGTCTGTGGACGCTCCAGGGACACTCAGGTGTGTGCGTGTTGCAGGGAGTAGGTACTGGGTGGTCCATTAACAGCAAGTGCTGCAATTAATTTTCATAAGTTTATAGAGGTCCTTGGTTGCTGATGTTTATACAGAACTCCTGAGTTAATTATATTCAGAGTTACAGAGAAAAGATCTCTTGGCTAGATCAGGAAAATAAAACTTACCAAATTGAGAAAGAAAAACAGGGCTGTTTTCCCTTGCCCTGCCTTTTAACTTTAACATAATGGCGTGCTACCACTGTGGGGTGCTCTGCATGGAAGACATCCATACTTGCCCTAGTCCCATACGCTGGCAGACCCTCCCACTATAAGGAACAAAGGGATAAATGGAATGAGAGGAAGACTTGGAAATTATTAAAACGTTTTTTCTTTTGTTTTTCCCTGAGTGTGGCATCCGTCTGCCTTGGCTCCCAGAGAAACAGCAGGGTTGAAATTAACATGAAAACAGAAGGAATCCAAAGAAAAGAAAGCAATTTCAGCTTATGAAATTCAAAGTAGGATTTCACAGAACTAGTGCATGCTCCCAGACCAGGCAGGATTGTAAGAAAGGATTAGCACACTAAGAGCCCGGCCGGAACTATGAGGCCATTATCACGATGAGGATGATTAGGCCATGGACTTTAACATAACGAGAGTAGGTGGGCCTTCCTCCTCACCCATGGGAGAAGTTGATGGGAACCATGGTTCTCATTTCCCCTTCCTGGATCTGACTGAAAGGGGGGTATGCTAGACAGACTAGCACAACATATTTCAGAGAGTCAGGGGCATGGTCAGAGAGAGGGTGCTTTGGGTTTGAATGGTTGAATGGTTGAGTCTCTGGCAGCTCCCAGGAGGCCAGGACCAGTGGCTGAGGCCACACCCTGGGGGGCTGAACTGGATTCCACCAGCATTAGCTGAAGGAGGACAGAGGTTCAGGGGACTCAATTGCTCTTCTGAGCCTAGAGGAGGCACATGGACAAAACCAGGCCCTGACTAGCAGAGATGGAACAGAATATGAGCTCGTCCGCTCCAGAACTTGGCAGAATACCCAGCGAGGGGGCAAGGACAACCATCCCCTGGGGGACAGCAGACCTGCCACCGCTCAGGCACGATCTTCCCTCCACCACCCGGCACAGTCTGGTGGGGATGTACTCCTGTTAGCCGGGATGGGGGTGACTGTCATTCTGTGGCTTGGTTCTTTGGTTGGTCTGTGTTCAGAGGCGCCATGGGTGGTTTTGGTTTGCTCCATGGGGGGCGCAATCTGATGCGGATGCTGATGATCGGTGACATCATTTGCGTTCAGCAGGAGAACCCCAAGGCTAGGTTGTGTGTGCTGGGTGACTCCCAGAGCCTCCGGCACCCAGAGGTGCTAGAAAGGAACCAGAGGGGAGGGGCTCCAGAAATCAGAGAAATGGAGAATTTATCCCAAAAGACACAGCTCTCTCAAAGTGATTCTTTAAGAGCTTTTTTTCTTGTTCTGCACTATTTATTTCTTAAATTAGAGTCTACATTGAGTCCAGTTTAAGAGCTTCAATGGAATGAGGTTTAAAGGTAGATTAGACATTGACTTCAGGTTAGTCCCATTTTTTCCCAGCTAAGTGCTCTGAATTGGGTGCTGTCAGAAAGCGGGGACAATTCTACAAGTGGACATCACAGGAAGTCTTAGTAAGATGGGGGATGGCCCAGAGCGAGGCCACAGCTCTGGATTCCATTTGTATGAAATTCCAGAAGAGGTAAGTCCACAGAGGCAGTGGCGCTCCCATTAGCCAGGATGAGGGGTGATTGTCATTCTGTGGCTTGGTTCTTGGTTGGTCTGTGTTCAGATGCGCCATGGGTGGTTTTGGTCTTACTCTGTGGCAGGCACAGTCTGATGTGGATGCTGATGTTCTGTGACATCATTTGTGCTCAGCAGGAGAACCCCAAGACCAGGCTGGAGGTGCCAGGTGGATCCCTGATGTCAGGGGCTGCCTGTCTCTTTTCCATCAGAACCGAGATTAGCTTGATGTGGACAAGCATATCAACATAGTCCATTAGATAGCTTTCAAGCACACTTTACTATAGACGAAAATGTAGCCTCCCAGGAAGAAGGAATATGAATCAGTTAGAAACGGAGTCCTTATTCATCAAATAGCTTGGTCTGTTTGTTAACGATTTGTAAAAAGAGCAACTTAGATCCCGACTTAGCAACATACTGCACAATAAATTTCAGTTAGGTTAGAGAAAATTGTTCTTCAGAAAATCTAAGAGCTAACATTTTAGAAACGCACATTAAACATATTTCTCAAATCCTCGAATGTCACAGGATTTTCTAAGTTGAAGCACCAGCATTTATCTCAAAGACAGTCATCGGTATAGTTGAATCCATCAAAATTTAAAATAGTATGTGTCAAAGCACACTATAAATAAAACAAAAAGTCAGACATCTCATTTTAAAAAGTGTTTCAAACAAAAATGAGAAATGAAAATATCAATAATATTTAAACAGCTCACATACACCAATAGAAAGGCACTAAAATGGATAAACGCATGATCAAATGTATACCAATTTGATATACAAATGATTACTAAAGATTTGGACAAATGCCTTGCTTTGCTAATAACAAAGAGTAAATAGTTGTGATATACAGTGAGAAAACAATCATACAAACAACAAAAGAAAGCACAGTTCCATGTCCTAAAATCGTGAACAATTTTTTTAAATTGAAAATGCCAAACAACCATGATCATGTGTTTAAAATTAACACTCTCAACTACTGTTGGTAGAGTTATAAATTGTTCCAACTTTCTTTGAAAATAACCTAGCACTGGGTACACCCATACCTTTTAGACTTCTAATTCTACTTCTAGAAATCTAACCTGGAAAAATATTTCAAAATGCAAAAGTTTTTGCACAGGATGGTCATAGGATATTTATAATAAATAAATATAATATAGTATATCATATAAATATAAATATAATGTAAATATAATAATAAAAGAAAAACTGAAAATTACTTAAAAAGGTAACAAAGGGAGGGTGGCAAAAGTCATATAGCTTTCTATAAAATATAATGTTATAAATTGTATTTCACAGAGTCCTAAAGGCTTGGGAGAAATCTTTCTATTTAATGTTTATTTGTCCCCTTCAAAAATACTTTAATATTGGCCGGGCGCGGTGGCTCAAGCCTGTAATCCCAGCACTTTGGGAGGCCGAGACAGGCGGATCACGAGGTCAGGAGATCGAGACCATCCTGGCTAACACGGTGAAACCCCGTCTCTACTAAAAAATACAAAAAACTAGCTGGGCGAGGTGGCGGGAGCCTGTAGTCCCAGCTACTCGGGAGGCTGAGGCAGGAGAATGGCGTAAACCCGGGAGGCGGAGCTTGCAGTGAGCTGAGATCCGGCCACTGCACTCCAGTCCGGGCGACAGAGCAAGACTCCGCCTCAAAAAAAAAAAAAAAAACTTTAATATTTTAAAATATTAAATATGATATTGCATGGTCATGTTTGACCTGTAAGATATTAAGGATTTTAAAAGGACAGTTTTTTTTTATCATGAGTAAATTTTAATTTGTCATCTAATATAGAAAAAAAAACTACTGATTTAAAAAATACTGACGGTTTTTTTGAGGATTTTGTTTTCTTGGCATTTGAAGCAAGTAAGTGAACCCTTCCCATCTCAGCAATTAGACTCTACCTTCAGATGGAAGCACACATTCAGAAGAGTTTTAAATAATTACACATGATTCACTGTGTCAAGCAGCTTGTGATTTTTCATTCTGACATATGTGTAAATCCTTTTCTTGAGGAAAAACAATTTGATCTTTATTATTCCAACACAGCCTGGGTGTCCGTCATGAATGAAAATGTCAATGCATTTTCGTAACAGAATATACCTTTTGGTATTGGCAAAGAAATTAATTCTTCATTGCACCCGCTGCATAAAGAAGTGACTTTCTTTTTTTTTTTTTTGAGACAGAGTCTCGCTCTGTCACCCGAGCTGGAGTGCAGTGGCCGGATCTCAGCTCACTGCAAGCTCCGCCTCCCGAGTTCACGCCATTCTCCTGCCTCAGCCTCCCGAGTAGCTGGGACTACAGGCTCCCGCCACCTCGCCCAGCTAGTTTTTTGTATTTTTTAGTAGAGACGGGGTTTCACCGTGTTAGCCAGGATGGTCTCGATCTCCTGACCTCATGATTCGCCCGTCTCGGCCTCCCAAAGTGCTGGGATTACAGGCTTGAGCCACTGCGCCCGGCCAGAAGTGACTTTCATCCTGTGTAGCGTGTGAGCCTCCATGTTGCACTATTAATACGCATTATTTACAGGCGTACAATGCAGAGAGCAATTTCCCACAAAATTGCTGAGTGTTTCCTCTTGCTCATTTGAAATAGTTTGAAAATGGTCATTCAACTGGATTGTTATGGTAATGCTACAAATTTATGTGGTATTTTAGAAACAATAATGTAAAATTTGGTAACACAGTGAATCATGAAAGCAGGTGTTTAAAAATTACCACCAACTCCTCTGAGTCAAAGACCGAGAGCTGTATTCCACCAGCCACAGGTGGCTCCTGGGAGTTCCTGGTCTGGCTAGAAATGCTGCTATTTCCTTCTTATTTTGCTCCCTGCAGCTCCTCTCCTGCTGCCACTGGGCAGCCCCATGTCCTCCGTGCTTCCCTCACCCCCGATCTCATCCCAACCCCCACCACACATGCAGGCTGATTACATTAGAAACAATGCCCACTTCCTCTGGGCCAACTCGATTGTCTGCAGAAGGAATTTGGAATTGAGACTTGGAGGCAAGTTGGCAGGCAGTGTGGGGCACTGGAGCTATAAACTCATTGGGATCCTCAAACATAGAATGACCATGTGACCACTCCAAAGTATATGCTCCAAAGCACAGAAACACATACTCAAGGACACGCATATTTATGGCAGCATTGTTCACAATAGCCAAAAATGTGGAAACAATCCAAACGTCCATCAACAGAGGAATGGGTCCACCAAATGTGGTCTATCCATACAATGGAATATTACTTGGCCATGATGGAGCATAAATGAGGAGGCCAGCAGAGGAAGCTGGCATCAGAGAGGATGATGAAGTGGGCATGCAGAGAAGCAGAGGCAGGGCGGGGAGGTGGAGGTGGGTGGAGCCAGCAGTTATTGGTGACGTTCCAGTTCCTATAGTCAGAGTCCCCCATATCCCTGCACTAAATGTCCTCTTATCTCAAGTGGAATGGGCTTCTGCTTCTCGCATCCCAGCAGCCTCAGGAGGTCCTAACGACATGTGCCCAAGGTAGTTGGGGCACAGCTTGGTTTTATACATTTTAGGGAGACATGAGACATCAATATGTGTGAGATGAACATTGGTTCAGTACAGAAAGGCAGGACAACTTGAAATGGGGACTTCCAGGCCACAGGTAGAGACAAAAGGTTGCATCATTTTGGGTCTTTGATCAGCCTTTGACTGAGTACACAATTTACATGTGAGAACGGAGTGGAGGAAGAGTCACTTATGCCTCAGTCTGGCTCAGTGAATCTGGATTTTTACATAAACAATAAGGCGGAAGAAACAATCAGATGTGCACTTGTCTTTAGTGAGCAGAGGGATGACTTTCAGTTCTGTCCTTTGTCCCATATCTGTGAAGATAAGCTATCATCAATTTACATTGCCGGGGTGAAATTCAACAGAATTGTTTTAGGGTAAAGATCTTGAGGTCTACAGGGGATTTTCCTGTGGACAAATAGTGATGGAGGTATATAGCTTTTTACTCTTCATAGCTATCTTATTTAGTAATAAAATGGGAGGCAGGCTTGCCTGATGCAGTTCCCAGCTTGAGTTTTCCCTTTGGCTTAGTGATTTTGGGGTCCCAAGATTTATTTTCCTTTCACAGGCCTTAAGCTGTGTTTGTCAGCCCTCGCCACCTGCAAGAGAATGCTGATGGTCACTTCACAACCATTTGTAATTCAAGGTTTATCGAGTGCCCAACACAGACCCATCACTTGCGGCCCGTGAGAAACTCTGGGTTGAAAAAGACCTCTTTCCTCCCTTTCAGGTAATTCACAGCACCTGTGAGATCTAGCGGCTCTAAGATCATTCCTATCATACAGGCAGTGAAACTGGAGCTGGAGAAACGGAGACACTTGTTCCAAAGTTTTGGGGGCAGGAGGAGGGATGGTGCTAGGACCAAGCCAGAGAAAGCATTCTCAATAGCCCCATTTTCTATTTCAGTTTCATTTGGAGCTTCCATACAGATGAAGAGTGATGTTGTCAGGACAAAATATGGCACATCATGGCACACTTGTATGAGAGAGCTACATGATAAAATGGGAGTCTTTCCTGGAAGATGCCCCAGAGCAGATGGGACATGCGTGGAAAGTCTGGAGTCCTGGCCCCTCCTCTTTAACCACCTTGGAAGGCATACTCCCTGGGGTCGAGGCTGTGTGTACTTACATCTCCTTTCTGCTTCCCTTCCAAGACCCCAGCCAGGTGACCTCTTTGCTTTGCTTATTACGGGTTTCATGCTAAGTGTCCCAGCAGCTCATGGCCTGGAGGAAAGTCACAGAGGCCAGTCTGAGGTTGCCCATTTCTCATGGGCCTGGAGAAGACCTGTTCTTCCAAGGTCGGAATGAAAGTGATCATGGATGGAGGAGGGGCTCTCCCATGGCCTTGAGCTTTCAGCTGGTCTGGGATTATCATCTAAACCCTTCTTTACTAGCAGGTCAATTAACCCATCAGGGAAATTTGGCAGCTATTACATTTGAAATGATATTTTTTAAAAAGTGTTTAGTGGTGATTTTAACCTTGGCTGATATTCAAGTAATTTGTCACATACTGCCATGGTTCTTACCCATTTGTCAAAGCAATGTTGCAGAGCCATTAGCGAAACTCTCCAAAATTGTGCAGGGCATCAGATGGAGCAAATCAGTCCTGATTAAACGTGTGATCTTGCCTTTTTTTTTTTTGAGATGGAGTCTTGCTCTGTCGCCCAGGCTGGAGTGCAGTGGCATGATCTCAGCTCACTGCAACCTCTGCCTCCTGGGTTCATGCCATTCTCCTGCCTCAGTCTCCTGAGTAGCTGGGACTACAGGCGCCTGCCACCACGCGTGGCTAATTTTTTTGTATCTTTAGTAGAGACGGGGTTTCACCGTGTTAGCCAGGATGGTCTCCATCTCCTGATCTCATGACCCACCTGCCTGGGCCTCCCAAAGTGCTAGGATTACAGGCGTGAGCCACCGTACCCGGCTGACATATTTTTATAAATGTTAATCAGACTATGACACTCACCTTCTAGAATCCCCCTTCCATCCAGAATAAAACCAACCCCTTCCCCAGGCATGCAGGCCCCAGGTGACTCAGCCTGGGTCTGCATCCAATTTCATCTCCCTCAACTGCTTCACTGGGCCCTTGTCTTGTCCTGCCAACCTATAGCTAGACAGAGCACTTGGTTCCTCTACGTGACAGCCTCCTTCACTCTTTCCAAACTCAGTTTCCATATCCCCAACATTTGACATCTGCAATGATCCATGCCCAGCATGCCCATTGCTGAGAACCAGGTTATTCTCCATCTAATGCATGCTCGTTTAATGCCTACCTCCTGGGATACCTGCAGGCCAGGGGCCATTTCCATTTTGTTCTCTCTCTGTGCCTCAGGTCTAATGTATAGCAGATGCTCAGCGGACATTTGCGGAACAAATTCACTGAAATAATAATGAGTAAGAAATTTACAGAGGACCCTCAAAATAGTGGCCTGTTCTGGGATTTCCAGAATCTAAGGTCATGGGGACTCAGAGCATCAGAGCCAGAAGCAGCCTCAGAGTTGTCAGGTCCAGCCAAAGCTGCCCCAGCTCTGAGGCTTGGGATCTGGCCCAGCTGTCTGCAGAGCCAGTTGTGGAAGCAGGGCTGGCCCAGGCCTGGAGCACCTCCTGTTGCTCTTGCCTAGAAGTGATGCATCCACAGGGAAACCATTCAGATCAGAGAAGGAGTTCCCAGCAGGTGAGCCTGTTGGGAGCCAACCTCAGCTCCCTGTGGTCACAGTGGTGGTGGGAGGGGGTTGAGGGAGGCTGCCTCCTCCATGCTGGCCACCAGGTCTGTGCCCACCTCCCTCCCTCCCATCTACACAGCATATACCATTTAGAGCTGGATGTGCACAGAAGCCTGTAATGGAAAGACTGCGAATTTTTGGCTCATGTCTATAATCCTAGCAACTTGGGAGCCCAAAGCAGGTAGATTGCTTGAGCCCAGGAGTTGAAGACCAGCCTGGGCAACATATGAAACTTCATCTCTACAAAAAATAAAAATAAAAAAATAAAACAGTTAGCTGTGTGTGTTGGTGCAAACCTGTAGTTCCAGCTACTCGGTAGGCTGAGGTGGGAGGATTGCTTGAACTCGGAAAGTTCAGGCTGCAGTGAGCTGTGTTCATGCCACTGAATTCCGGCTTGGGTGACAGAGTGAGACCCTGTCTCACAAAAGAAGATCGTCAGTTCTCAAAAATTCTCTCCTCCGGTTAATTCCAAGCAGCGCTTTCTCCCTCTGGCTCCCCTCTCTGAGTGGATGTCACTCCTCTGCCTCGGCTGCCAAATTATCTTGATACTCTCAGGGGCCTGGCCCTGGGCACTCTCCTCTTCTTACCTGGTACAGTCTCCCTGGACAATTTCCTCCACTCCTTGCTTTAATTAACATCCATTTGCCTATGGTAATTAAATTGCGCTGTGGTCCAGAACTCTCAGCTGAGCTGCAAACCTGCAGGGCTGAGCACAGCAGGCCTCCTGGACATTGCTGCACCAAGATGGTGCTCCCAGCCACCTGCTCCTCCACTCGTTTTTCTCCTGGCCAATGAGAAATCTGGGGTAACACTTGTCTCCTCCTCCTCCTCTTCCAACCCCCACCTCCATGACTCAATCATCAGTACAGATTTGCCTCCTGAGTATGCTGGAATTCTACCCCACTCCTCCAACCTCTCTGCTATAACCTTAGCAAAGGCTTCCTGGCAGTTTTCCTCCCCACACAGTGTCATGAGAGCAAGATTTTACAAACTTGCATTTAATCCTGTTTGAAATAGTCCCATATTTTAATGTCATCTGCAGAAGCAAGTGCCGTCTCTGTGGTCTGGTGCATCCTCAGCCTCCTGTGCTGGCCCTTTTCTTTTTCGCAGTGTTTCCTCTAGGCGAGAGCTGCCTCAGCCCCTCACACATGCGGAGAGGTGGCAGAAGGTGGCCCACCCTTCCCAGGTAGGACACGCTTGGCCAGTACCCCAGGGCCTTCGTTTGGGCTGCCCCTCAAATCCACAGCTTCATCCTCTCCCTGTCTGCCTGATAAACATCTCTTTTCTCGAGAGGGTTCAAGGACCACGAGAGTTCTGTCTATGAGAGTTCACCGAGTGCCAGCTGCACAGGACACTGCAGATGCCTGTCCCAGGACTGGCCTCATGGAGCTGCCATGTCTTTGTAAAGAGGACAGAGACGCGGGCTATGCAATTCGTTGCGTCCTGAGTGCTGCCCACGGGAAGCATCAGAGGAGACACCCGGGGTAGCCAGCCATCCCAACTATTCCAGATTGTCCCCATTTGAGCAGTAAATTCTCATCTCTTGGGAAATCCCTCGGTCCCAGCAAACCAAGATGGTTTGTCACCTTACAACTTGCAGGGTCAGAGAAGGGAGGGCCAGAAGAAAAGTCAGTGTTTGTTGGAGGGCAGGAGGATGGGGAGAGGTTGCAGGCAGACAGAAATACCTGGGGGAAGCACTTGAGAGAGGTGGGCGGGGAAAGGCCTGAGCAGGGCAGGTTCCAGGGGCAGAAGAAGTCCTGGTTGGGCTGCAGTGAGTCAGACTTCTCTGAAATGACCTCTCCACCCTCATGCGCTACCCTCAGCTCCCAGAAATAGTCATTCTCTCCTCTGAGGCCCTACCAAACACCACGCCTACATCAAACATAGCACATACATTTCATGACATTTTCTTGACTTATTACTTTATTTACTGCCTTTGCCAACTTTCCTGCAAGTGACTGTGGACAGGAGACCATTATCCAATACGCTGTGTCTCAGAGTTAACAGCAGGGGCACGGTAAACATCGGGGGGTGTAAGGGAGATGATGCTTCAATCATGCTTCAGCCTCCCAGAGCATCTTTCACGCATCCATGAAATCAAAGTCGTATGAAAGCAGAACTATTTTTACATGATAAGCAGGGGAGCATATCCTAGCAATGTGTTTCCAAGGCTCCCCGAGACACAGGAGAGCAGAATGGCAGGAGACACCCACAGCCAAGAGTGCAGAGAGACAATTAACACACAGCAAGAACATTATCACAAGCCTGGGTTTAAAGGAAGATTCCAGATCAGTCTGAGATGCCGTGGGCTTTGCTCTTCCCTTTGCTGTCATCAGACTCAAAGTTCCATGAAGACAGAGACCCTGTTGGTCTTGTTCACTGTGTCCCCCAGACCTACAAGAGCACCTGGCGCTTAGAAGGCATGCTCATTCTTGACTCTCTGAAGTCGCTTCAATAAGGCCTGGCTGTGGCAAGTGTGGTCTATACAGCACTGGTGCCTCTTAAGACCTCAGCCACATCTACCGAATCACAATCTGCATTTTAACAGGGTTTTAACAAGGCTACATCTTAACTTTTGAGAAGGACCTTTTGAAAGGGCTTGATCATCCCAAGCTAGTGACCTCAGCTGGTCATAAAAACCAATTAAAGATCAGGCACGGTAGCTCACACCTGTAATCCTAGCACTTTGAGAGGCTGAGGAGGGTGGATCACCTGAAGTCAGGAGTTTGAGACCAGCCTGGCCAACATGATGGAACCCTAAATCTACTACTACTACTACCTTTGTAGTCTCTACTAAAACTACAAAAATTAACCAGGTGTAGTGGTGGGCACCTGTAATTCCAGTTACTCAGAAGGCTGAGGCAGCAGAATCACTTGCACCTGGGAGGTGGAGGTTGCAATGAGCGGAGATCACATCACTGCACTCCAGCCGGGCAACAGAGCGAGACTCTGTCTCAAAATAAATGAATAAATAAATAAATAAATAAACTAACTAACTAACTAACTAATAAACCTGAGGCCTCCTTGCTTATCTGGGAAACACTTCTTCATCTTTGGAAACCCTGCTCAGGAGTTCCCCTTCTGAGAAACTTCACAGACATCAGCCTTTCGCCATCAGGGTTGATTGCTCCATCTGCCAGGCAGTGCTCATCCTGCCCTGTGTTCTCCCTTCTGTCAAGGTGTTTATCGTGCGACAACACGATCTGCTTTACACGCCTGTCTCCCCACCAGATGGGTCAGCCAGACTGATGTCCTTGAAATAAGAAAAAGAATCTTATTTATCTTTGCATTCCAGGTCTGTTCCCACATGGAACTGAGCATGATCAGTTGTGCATGCTGGCCTGTGGGCTCTTCCTTTGAGTCCCACATTCTAGAATCTCACACTTCACCAAAGAAGGTCTTCCCTCCCTCCCTCCTTCCCTCTCTGTCCCTCCATTTCTCCCTCCCTCCTTTCTTCTCTTCTTTCTTATCTTCCTTCCTTCTGATGGAAAGGTATAAACTCAAGAAAACATTTCTTTATGTGACCTAGGTACTAAAATTACTTGGTACCATTGCGATGGGATAGAACACATATTTAACATGAAAAAGGAAATTCCCAAGATGATTTATGAAGGCATGACAGGAGAGAATGGCATGGCATTTTGCTGGGCTGCCCAGATTACCTAGCCATTCCTAGATGCCGAGGATGTGGCTACTCTAACCCAGCAGTCATGTCGCCTCATCCACATGGATCTCTGAGAGTGCAATAACAAAACCTAGGGATTCAAGTCAAACTTGCTCTGGATGTGGCTGGGCGCGGTGGCTCACGCCTGTAATCCCAACACTTTGGGGGTCCGAGACAGGTGGATCACCTGAGGTCAGGAGTTCAAGACCAGCCTGGGCAAAATGGTGAAACCTTGTCTCTACTGAAAATACAAAAATTAGCTGGGCGCAGTTGCATGTGCCTGTAATCCCAGTTACTCAGGAGGCTGAGACAGGAGAATTGCTTGAACCGGGAGGCGGAGTTTGCAGTGAGCCGAGATCACACCATTGCACTCCAGGCTGGGTGACAGAGTAACACTCCATCTCAAAACAAACAAACAAACAAAAAATTGCTGGACGTGACATTCTTCGGTCCTTAAGTAGATGGGTACGTCACCTGCTTAGACTGTGAACTCCTTAAAGACACACACTCTGCCTTAGACACATGTATGTCTGTGGTGGTTCACATGGTACCCAGCTCAACAAATACTTTGTTAACCATGAAATCCAGAAGACCATCAAAAAGGTACCCATCTGCATGCAAAGCAGGTGGAAGCAGGGCTCCAGCTCAAGCCCAGCTTTCTGTGTGTGCCCTCCAGCAAACAACTGCACCTTGTTAAGCTGCGGGTTCCTTGACAGGATATGACAGCAATCGTGCAGCTGACAGCACTCCCTCATCACTTCCAAGGTCATGTACCACGGACAGCGCTAGAAATACGGCCAGAATTTTGAGCATCTTTTTCAATTTGCTGTCTTCTGCCTGACATACTGGTGAAATTGAAATTGCTGAAAACTGATATGAGTCAGTAGGGCATTAAAATGTTGTTAACTGAAGTATGAGAATGGTCATGAATAACTATTGTTATTATTTAGTTGGTTTTTTTTTTTTCACATTCTGTAAACTCAAAAGCCTCTAGGAAAAGTAAAATGGAACGGATCTCATTAAACACATCATCCAACAATGCAGGGTGGGTTTTTTTTAACCTCTTAGGAATATCCCCCAAATGGCCTTTTCTAATTAATACAATTAATTTGACCACTGCTTTATAGCCCATAGGAACCTAAACCTGGTTATGTTTCAAGATTAGCTGGGGAGCTTGACTCAGCCCTGCATAGAACACAGTGGGTAAGCCAAGCATGGTCTGAATTTCAGCCTTTATTGTCTTCTCCTGCCAGGTGACTTTGTGCAGTGCACAAACTTCACAACTGTACATGGCAACTCTGTTCTGGAGTCCCCCAACAGGTTCTGATTTGGAGAGTCTTGAGAAAACTTGGAACCATTAATTTTAGCAAGTTTCCCAGGTAACCCTAGTGCACATTTGAGAACCATATTTCTGAGCATATTTGAGAACCAGTACTTTATTTCATATTTCCCCAGCAATCATGATTACAGTGTATCTCTGTATTTATGTACCAATGCATTATTATAGCACTCTAGTAGTTCCTATACATGGAAAGATAAGTGGAAGGTATTATTTGAAAATTTGCTACTGTTTTGTACAAAATGCCTCGAGTCAGTATTGTGGCTGAGGAGTACCGATATGTGTATCATTGGATGCTGATGCTGACATGAACTAACCAGGCTTGTAAAGGAGCTGGCATCAGCATCCCTTCCAAGCCCTAGGCACATATCCCTCTGGGCAGGAGCCTTCTTGGCCCCACTTAGCACAATTCTTGCAATGTCCTACTTTGCAGCTGTCTCTGTGCACCAATGGTCACCTGGAGATAGGTAAGTAAAATGCAGTCTTGTGAGCCTCCCAGGAGAGCAGAAACCATCTCTAATTATAAGAACACAATATGTTCTTCTCTGCCCTCATGCACATTGACCTTAAAATACAATTCCTTGAAAAATTGTAGCCTGCTCTGATAGTGGGAATGCCAGCAGTGGGCTCCTTGTCCTTTAGCTTCTGACTGCTGTGGGCAGCAATGGCTGCTGGGTGAATCATATGCCCGACAGAACTCACTGGCCAGGCAGCAGAGCTGTGGACCCGGGGGGACTCTGTCAGTGGTCAGCAAGGGTGTAATTGAAGTGGGAGTGAGGCCTGAATGAGTTTGGCTGCCTGTATGTTGCCAAAAAGACTGCTCCTCCAAAGTAGATGAATGCCATCCAACTTATGATGCAAAGAAACAGAGGGGTGACTCGTGGCAAGCTCCGGCTTCTTTCCACCATGGGTGTCAAAGGCACAACCACGTCTCACTCATGATCAACCAGAATCATATAAGGAACTTATTATCTATATCAAATTTCATCTAGAAAAGTAGTCTGGAAGTCTGATGTGCATGCACTTACTTTACTGAATGTCCCCTGCTCCACCCCTGGCTGCACCCGGGCCCCTCTCTGTCTCAGTCCCTGACCTCATGAGCCCTGTGATTGTGGCACCTCTCCATTCAGCCCCTGAGTGCTCCCTACTTCTGTCTCTACCAGCAGACTTCTTCCAACTGTATATTCCCTTCCTCTAGAGGAGCCCAGAAAGAGTCCCTGGAGAAGGCTGCCAAATGTTTGATGCTCCAGGTGGCCCCTGCTAAACTTTTTCTGCCTACTCTAAGCTCAACCACCTTACCTTAAATGCCACTTTTCACTTTTCTCAGGACAAATTAAGACTGTTAACTGCTGTTCTCAAGCAGTTTTTACCAAGAACTGGGAGTGCCTTCCTCACAAAGATAAATTTTACATTATTGTCACATAAGGAACAGAACATGTAATAGCTATTGACATGATGTGGCTTCGTGTCCCCACCCAAATCTCATCCTGCAGCTCCCATAATTCCCACACGTTGTGGGAGGGACCTGGTGGGAGATGACTGATTCATGGGGATGGGTTTCTCCATGCTGGTCTTGTGATGGTGAGTAAGTCTCATGAGATCTGATGGTTTTAAAAAGAGGCATTACCCTGCACAAGCTCTCTCATTTTTTGCCTGCCACCATTCACCTAAGACGTGACTTGCTTCTCCTTGCCTTCCACCATGACTGTGAGGCTTCCCCAGCCACATGGAACTGTAAGTCCAATCAAAGAAAGTTTTGTAAATTGCTCAGTCTCAGGTATGTCTTTATCAGCAGCATGAAAATGGACTAATACACCTACTGAGTCCAGTAGGAAATCTTCTGTCCCCAAGTGGTACCAGTTTGCAGTTTAATGTTGCTACTAAAGAAGACAGAGAGAGAGAGAGAGAGAGAGAGAGATCTGTCTTTTAATCTCTAAAACTACACATGAGGTATGATTGCATGTCATTTTTGTCAATTCCTTCAGTCCAAGGACAAGTTATAAAATGTGCCAGAACAGCACTCCTCACCCCTAGATCTTGGTTTCTAATACCATTCTCCAACCAAAGGAACCAGGGATCCAGGGAAAAATGAACGCTTCTAGGCTGGGGCAGGAAATAAACAAGGTGAGCCTGGAGTATCTTGTAATGCCAGAAAGTAAGAAAGTGCAAAAAAAAAAAAAAAAAGTAATAGTAATGGTAAATAAAAGAGGAGCTCAGGAGCTCGCTGAAAAAGCCCCTAGTGGCCCAAGCTAGAACAATTCAAACAACAACATAAGTAAAGCAGTACTGGATTCTAAACCAAAGCATAAGGTAAATATTCATGAATCCATGCCTACAAAAATGATTGAGTAAATTAAATAAATTAGGGAGAGAAGACATTCTCCTGTATAGAAAAATTCCAATTACTGTACAGACACCTCATCCCACAGTAAAGGGAAACCGTAACTCCTGATTCTTCAAGGGTGGGCCACACATAGTGATTTGCTCCAAAGAGTTTGTGATGAAGGAGGTGCAATAAAGCTGCACTGAGATCTATCTACTGGTGCACGTGGGAGCTGTGGAAATACTGCATGTAGTGCTTACTGGTAGCAGAGACAACCTTCCCTCAGATCAGGTCTGTGGAATGGCCATTATTCTTGGAAACTTAGCCTCGAGTCCTGTTCTCTGTGCCTCCTCATGACTCTGTAAACTCCACAATCTTTTGAATAAACTCCTTTTATTTAATTAGCAAAAGCCATTTCCTGTTGCATTTAACTAAAAACATTGATACTTTCAGCTAGAAAAAAAGTGAGCACAGAAGGATCGCAAGGCACATGGGAAGTTATAATGAGCTCAGAAATTAATGTAAACGACACATTATTGACTATAAAAATGTGTGTGTGACACATCACTGACTATAAAAATGTATGTGTGTGTGTAAAGAGGATAAAATAAAAAGTCTTCGGATGATAATAGGAGTGTGGGGTTTTTCAGTGGTTAGACACGTGACAAAATTCTTGCAGAAATTTGAGGAATAGAGACAGTAATTACCATAGAGTTTGCTAGGAAAAAAAATGAATAGTTAAAATTTTAATGGTAACCACTAAATCAATGAAAATATAATCATGGCTTCTTCATCAACAGAGGATAGAAGCAGGACAGACGGGTGGATATAGAAAATTTCATTAATCTAACAAAAGGAAGGAAAGGGTAACAAGAAAAGAAAAGACAAAAGATAGTAAATAGAAAATGCACCATACGATGGGGGAAATGAGTCTAAAAATATCATAATCTCAATAAATATAAATGGATTAGACTCACCAGTTAAAAAACAGAGGCTATCAGATAAGATATTTAAAAATCTAGCTAACACTATTTATAAGAAGCACATAAAGAAGCATAAAACTGCATAGAAAAGTTTAAATAAAAAGATAGGAAATGCTATACTTTACAAATTCTGACAAAATTAGGATAACAATTAAAGAACAAATAATATTAGACAAAATAGAATTTAAGATAAATAGCACTAGTAGAGATAAAGAAGGCCACTCTATATTAATAAAAAGAACAATCCAACCGGAAGAATCATATTTTGTTCTTAGCAACACTGCCTGAAAATATGCCAAATTTTAAACCATTGAGAAATATTTCAACACATTCATATTAGAAATTAACATATTAACTATGTGAGACAAAAATTAATAACCAGCAAAAGTAAAATATATATAAAATGTATGTAGAAAATCTCTCATCACACCAAAATATAGAAGATAGACTCTTTTCAAGAAAAATTAATCATGCCTTAAAACACAAAGAAATTGCCAATACATTTCGTGGCATCAATAAAATACAGATCGTGTTTGCTAAGCATAATTCAACTACATTAAAAAACAATAATAAAAGATAAGGGGATAGACAACACTTTCTGCTCTCCAGATATGGAGATACTTAAAAATACATTTATTAATAACTCACAAATTAAGGAGGAATTCATAATGCAAATTACAGAGTATCTAGAAATGAATAGCATGAAAATGCTCTGGTCCTCAAAACATGAAGGCTGTAGCTAAATTAGTACTTGGGGTTTAGATTATAGCCTTCATGCATTTATTTTAAAAAACTTATTTTAAAAAAGTTTTTTAAAACAAATGAGTTCATTCATTTTAAGTTAAAAAAGAAAAATTACTAAAGCCTAAAAATGTAACAAGAAGGAAATGACAAATATAAAAGCAGATATTTACAAAATGAAAAAGAAAGAAACAACAGAATATCAGCAAAGATCAATTTCTTAATGAGTCTATAAAATAACACTAATCATTAAAATAGGAGAAAAGCGGCACTAACAAGAGACAGGGAATAAAAACGGGGCTATGATGACAACATTGTGAGTTATTTAAAAGCCCTAGGAGGCTGCTATATGCAACTTTATGCCAGAAAATTTAAAAGCTTAGTAAAAACAGAAACATTTCGAGAAGAATACAATTAAAATGTAGAGACACATTCCACAGTATCCCAAAAATAATTTAAATTAAAAGTTTTAAAACAAAATAAAATAATAAAATTCAGAAAAAAACAAAAAGCAGAGGAGAAGGCTGGTGGTTCCCTGGTGTCTCATCATCTTATAGAGCAGAGCACTGGGGACAGGCCGATGCTTCTGGACATGCAGAGGGTTCAGGTTCTAGTGAGGGCACCTGCCTCTTCTTATAATACCTTATATGGAGCAGGAGAAAAATCATCAGGTGGGTGTGTAAAAACAGAAAAGGTTTGGGTGCCAGGCTCTTACAGGATACATGGCAGCTGGACAAGAGTTTTGGGGAATGCACCCGGAGCTTGATGGTTTCTTATGCCATCCCAACAGGAAAGGAACTCCTACCGCCAGGGAGATTGACTTCAAGCACAGACCCTCCCACTGAGAAGGGAGAACGTCAGTCAGTCTGTTGTCGGGCAACCTACACTTTGGAAACAATTCTGCTTGTTTCTCTTCAGGTTACCAACACTGATTCACAAAGAAATAGGAATGCTCATTAAAATGATACACACCGAAAACAATAAATCAACTTGTAGTCAAAAGATTCCTGCTTAAAGAGACACACACACAGTAGGACTGGATGGGTTTATGGTGCATTTTGCCATCCCTTCAAAAAATAACTACCTTAAATAACTGCTGACGTGATTGAAAAGGGAAAGAAAGCCTCCAAAATTCATTTGAAAAATCTAGCAAATATCCTTTTCACCAAACTGAACTAGAAGTGTATAAGAAAGGGAGAAGATAGACCTGTCATTGCATCCATAGATACAATAATCTTAGACAAAATGTTGGCAAATCAAACTCAACGTTATATTTTAAAATAATGCATGTTTATTCTTGGAATGTATAATTTTCCAAAGCAGAAAAATTGTTATTATAATATTCCATATTAAGAGAATAATGAGAAGAAAACAAAGGAAAATCTCAAAGATGTACCTAGGTCAGTCACAAAAGTCAATACCAATTTATGATTTGAAAACTCTCATGAAATTGGGAAAAAGAAGAAATTTGAAAAGCCTACAGCACACACTAATCCTAATGGTTAGTGTTTAGAAGCGTTAGCACCAAAGTCAAGAACAAGGGATGGATGGCCTGTCATCATGTTGAAACCACCGCTGCAAAATTATGATTGACACAGCAAAAGAGATCTCACTTAACCGACTCCATCTTGCTTGCTTCTAACCTCTCAGCTGTCCTTGTTCATTCCTGGATGTAGATTGAACTAACTTTGGGAGAAACTTAGTTTACACTTTATCATTTAAACAAAGATGGTAACAGCCCTTTCCCAAAGCAGATCTTCTTGCCTGGGGACTAGACTGCCTTTGTAGCACTAAGATTAGCCACAGATTAGAAATTATGGTTCAGGAGTCATGCAGCTGGAGGCCACAAGATTCTGACCCTCCCTAAACTGCTCTTAAGATCAGTGCTTGAGACATTAGGATCAGCTGCTCCCACCCAGATCAATAAACTGGCTCATCTGATCCTGTGGTCCCCCCACCCAGGAAATGACTGAGCGCAAGAAGACAGTTCCAACTTCCTATGATTTCATCTCTGACCAATCAGCACTCTTGGCTCATTGGCTTCCTCCCATCCACCAAGCCATCCTTAAAAACTCTGTGGGTTTAAAAACTCAATGCAGCACGAATTGCTGTGGTTTTTAAATTTCTAATCTGTAGTTTTAAAACCCTGAATGTTTAGGGAGATTGATTTGAGTAATAACAAAACTCCGGTCTCCCACACAGCCGGCTCTGCGTAAATTACTCTTTCTCTATTGCAATTCCCCTGCCTTGATGAATCAGTTCTGTCTAGGCAGAGGGCAAGGTGAACCCCTTGGGCAGTTACAATGTTCACCAAAAATGTTCTCTAGTCACTAGCTAAATAAGAAAAGAAAAAGAAATAATATGTATATGAATTAGAAGGAAGAGATTATACCATTTTTATTTGCAGATACATGATCGTTTTTGTAATACAAAATACTTAACAGAATGTCCAGACAAGCTGTGAAAACTAATACAAGAGAAAACTAATACAAGGTGCCTGTAATCCCAGCACTTTGGGAGGCTGGAGCAAGAGGATGGCTTGACCCTGAGAGGTGGAGGCTGCAGTGAGTCATGATTGCACCACTGTATTTCAGCCTGGGTAACAGAGTGAGACACTGTCCACACCCCTCCCCCCCAAAAAAAAAGTAGTTTGGCAAAGTTGCTGGATAAAAAATCAACATTTATAAAACAATAGCATTCCTCAGTAAATATCAGTAAATAAAGGTAGAACGTGCAATAGGAAGCCTCTGGACTTCTGGTCATGGGGAGGAAGTGGTCCAGGATCACCCTCCTGCAGTAGACAACTAGAGAACTGAACACACAAAGAGCACAGCTGTCAATGAACAACATACACACAGGAGAAAGGGCAGGAAGCGAGACGAGCCCTCTCCTGGCCTCAGCTTTCTGCCTGGAGAAGTCCCTGGACTGTGGCTTATGGAGGGGATTCGCACAGAATCTAACATTCCTGCTGCATTGACGATACACACAACTGGAGTTCAGAGACTACAAAGACACTAGAATCCGTGGGCCAGAGAACCTGAGAGAAAGAGGCTATGTACTCTAAAAGGAACTCAGAAATCTGCATGGGGTCCCTTGAGTCTTTGGGTGAAAATCAAGCTGCACATATATAGAATGAATCTCCCAAGGCTGGACAAGAACAATTTCTGAATAAAGAATAATTTACAAGGAGTAATGAGAAAATTCCCTGAGCTTATTGCCTAGGACCTCTCAAGTTTCCTCTAGCCAGAGTGGAGAGACTGTTGAACTCACAGGGCTTTCAACAGAGACCGTGGCTAGGCTATGCCTTTTAAAATGGAGCTTAATTAGCCCTGCAATGAAGGTGTCTTTAGACTCTTTCCAATGCAGCTTAGAAACAAGCCATGGATGGAAGGCTAATCCACTAAAAAACCTGATGGTCAGAAATTGTCCAATCTTCTATTAAGGAATACAAGAAAATCCAGCACTCAATAGCATCTGGGAGGAAAGTGTCTATACCCCAGAGAAGCTGCAGGGCCCAGCTGGCAGTAGCAGCAGAAGTGAGGAGGACCCACACAGAAATGGATTCAAGGGCTTTTGATCAAGGGGGATGGAATGTAAGGTTGGATAAGGAAGAGTTAGTTGATTTGGCAGCATTCTCCATAAATACAGGATGCAATACCTTGGCAAAGACTTTGAGTGATGGCATAAATGTGAGATCTGGAAGGCTTTTGGGGGCATAAAAACACAGTGGGCTACACTAAGTCAGATAGAAATGTCAGAATTCCTGTGGCAGGTGGTAGAAGAGAGAAGTGGGTATGCTAAAGGGTATATAGCACCTAAATCCAGAAAACCCACCAGAGTAGTGTGTACCCAGAGAGGCACCCAGAGAGTACGCAATTCAGCAAGGCTGCAAGAAACGTGCTGGTATGAGGGGCACCAAGGATGCTAAGAGCAGAGGTAATTCTCCTCTGTATGCAAAGGCTGGTGGTAGGAGATGCTGTTAGGGACTGGGCTCACCCATAGCAATGGGAATGACAGGATCCCGAAACAATAGTGGGAAGGTGGCAACACCTCGTCATCAGAAGGCAGGTGGATTAAATTATCATGAGTGTGTTGGAGGGTAGCCAGAGGGGCCTGGCTGGCTGAAAGTTATTGAGATGTTTATTTGAACGTGGCTTCCCAAGGGGAAGATTAGTAGGCAGCCAACAAGGGTAATATCAACCTATACAATCAGAAGAATCAAGAATGATGACCAGGAGTCTGAGGGAATTGATCTTTGTAAAGTAATATCCTTTACCCAGTACCCAGTTTTAGGATTCATGGGAAGGTCAGTCCCTGAAGAAAGGAGCCTGCAACATCATGACAAATGTTCATGAAAACGAGTCCTCAGTCTTTCCCTACAAGGACATATGGTTGTTTACCTTGGTGACTGCACAGTGTGGAAAGGGGAATACAAAACATATCAGGTACTGTTAGAGACAGCGCCCGGATTGACAGTGATACCAGCATCCTGGTACCCTCTCAGGGGGCCACGTATTAAGTGGAATCCTAGCCCTGGTTTAGCTCATGTTACATCCACTGGAACTACAAATTCCTGCAGTGGTCATTAGCACAATTCCCACATTGGTTTCTTGGCCTAGGGATAAGAGCTATTATAGTGAGAAAAAACAAATAGAAACCTCTGAAACTGGCCTCCCTTCCCCCACCCACACACCAGCCAGTATAGTTCATCAAAACCAGTATCACATCCTCAAGAGAATGGTAGAAACTAGTGCCATTCTTAAAGAAAAAGTGCAAGGGGGCGCTTCTCATTATGCCTCCTTGTAATTCACTAGTCTGGCTCCTACAAAAACAGACTAATCCTAGAGGTCACAGTGACAAGAAACTCAACCACGTCGTAGCCCAGTGGCAGTTGCTGTGCCTGGTGCAGTATCTTTACTAGAGCAGATTGACATAGCCTTGGGCACATGGTGTGTGGTTATTGATCTACTAAATACATTCTTTTATCCTTATCAGAAAATCAGATCAGAAATGTTTTTCAGTCACTTGGAATGAAGAAGAATGTATATTTCCATGCTTGAATAAGGGCTGTGTCAACTATTCTACTCTCTCCTTAATGTAATCTAAGAGACACAGGCCTACTAGACACCTTTCAGAACATTCTATTGGGCTACATTATGAATAAAGTCATGGTAATTTGACTGGATAAGAAAGAAGTAGGTCAGGTGCAGTGGTGGCTCACGCCTGTAACCCCAATGCTTTGGGAGGCTGAGGCAGGTGGATTACCTGAGGTCAGGAGTTCAACATCAACCTGGCCAACATGGCAAAACCCCATCTCTGCTAAAACTACAAAAAATGAGATGAGCATGGTGGCAGGCACCTGTCATCCCAGCTACTAGGAGGCTGAGGCAGGAGAATTGCTTGAACCCAGGAGGCAGAAGTTGCAGTGAGCCAAGATGATACCATTGCACTCTAGCCTGGGCAACAAGAGTGAAACTCCGTCTCCAAAAAAAAAAAAAAAAAAAAAAAAAAAGTGGCTAGGACATTGGAGACTTTGGCAAGACATTCATTCCAGAGGGTGGGAAAGTAACCCTATAAAGATTCAGGGACCTGTTATATGGGTCACCTTTGTAGGTGACCAGTGGTGTGGGGTATTCTAGAACTTTCACTCCAGATTAATGTACAGATTAACATACATTATCCTCCCAAATACAAAGAAGGAAATATAACACCTGGAATTTGGGCACTACTGACATAGTATTTCTCAGCACATATACCTACATACCGGCCAACATGAAAATCTTCCATCTTCCCCTAGACCAAAAAAAAAAAGGAACGATATAATTTATTAAAAAGACACCAAAAATTCCGCTAAAGGAACATCAAAAGATGTTCACATTTGATTACATTTAAATGAAAACCTCTGCACAAAGCAAATAAAGTGAAAAGACAAGCCAGGCTCAGAAAAGATATTTGCAAAAAATAAAATCAAGTAAAAAGTTTCAATAAATCAACAAGAAGAGAAAAACAACATAATAGAAAAAGTGCAGGCCAGGCGTGGTGGCTCACGCCTGTAATCCCAGCAATTTGGGAGGCCGAGGCAGGTGGATCACCTGAGGTCAGGAGTTCGAGACCAGCGTGGGCAACCTGGTGAAATCCTGGCTCTACTAAAAACACAAAATTAGCCGGGCATGGTGACAAGTGCCTGTAATCCCAGTTACTCAGGAGGCTGAGGCAGGAGAATTGCTTGAATGTGGGATGCGGAGGTTGCAGTGAGCCAAGATCGTATCACTGTACTATAGCCTGGGTGACAGAGTGAGACTCTGTCTCAAAAAA
>NW_012122043.1:7489564-7523580 GCF_000951035.1 Colobus angolensis palliatus | reverse complement strand
AAATTAACTAGATTGATAAAATGCATGTGTGCAAATCTACAGCAACACAAACCACAAACTATACTTTAAAAGATGAGATAGCACTATCAAGGAAATATAGCCTGGGTGACAGAGTGAGACTCTGTCTCAAAAAAAAAAAAAAAAAAAATTGCAAAGAACATGAATAGGCAGTTCCCAGAACAAAAAACTTAAATGAAGAAAACTTTTATTGGCAAAAATTAACTAGATTGATAAAATGCATGTGTGCAAATCTACAGCAACACAAACCACAAACTATACTTTAAAAGATGAGATAGCACTATCAAGGAAAATGAACAATCACTCACTGGGTCCTAAAATTCCATTTCTGGAACTGCAGCCAAGAGGACTTTTCACATGTGTGGATGGATAAGGACAAGAAGATCACCGAAGCCATGCTTGTGATGACAAATAAGACCTACCTCCATCAATCAGAAAACGTATATGTAATTGTCATAGAGTCATATAATGTACTTACTACACAGTAGCAAAATCAAAATAAATGAGACTGAGGTACACCTATCGTCATGAAGAAATATAACTTGATCAGAAAAAGCAAACTGCAGAAGGATATGCAATATCCAATAGAGATAATGATGATGATAGTGGCAGTAGAGCAGTGGTTATGTCTGTGTTCACTCATGAAATTTTTGTGACAATCCTGTGAGATAAGCGCTTCAATTATTTCCATTTTAGAGATGAGGAAATTGAAGCATGTTGAGCTTAAATAATGTGTCGGAGAGTTACAGAGCTAGGAAATGACATAGCCAACACATCCTATGAGCGTGAGTATATGATACTCACACAAAAGTATAGAATTAGTGAGTCAAGGGGTATACATAGTTTACATTTTAAATGATGTTTCTAGATTACATTTTTAAGAGGTTGCAGTATTTCACACTCATACCAGCAAGAAGGAAAGAGTATCTTTCCCTTCACTCTGTGTAATACTGACTTTTATCATCAATAGGTAAAAAATAGACTTCCGGGTTTAATTTGAAAATTTCAATTATAAGGAAGCTGTTTACAGAGTGTTTGGATTTCTTCTTTATATCGCCTGCTCATATTCATTGAGCATTTTACATTGGATTGTGTTTGTTTTGTTCCTCAATTTATAGCAGACTTCTTTATATTAGTAAGACGAATCCTGTGTCTATCATATCTTGCAAATTGTTCTCTTAGTCTGTAGTCTGATTGTTTACTTCCTTAATAGTTATTCTTGCCATATATACATTTTTCTTTTCTTTTTTTTTTTTTTTTTTTGAGATGGAGTCTAGCTCTGCCGCCCAGGCTGGAGTGTGTGGCATGATCTCAGCTCACTACAACTTCTGCCTCCGGAATCAAGTGATTCTCCTGCCTCAGCTCCCAAGTAGTTGGGACTACAGGCATACACCACCATGCCTAGCTAATTTTTGTATTTTTAGTAGAGCTGGGGTTTTACCATGTTGGCCAGGCTGGTCTCGAACTCTTGACCTCAGGTGATCCACCCGCCTTGGCTTCCCAAAGTACTGGGATTACAGGCACGAGTCACCACGCCCAGCCGCTGTATACATTTTTCACTTCCTATGCAGACCATTTTAATCTGGCTTCCACCTTAATTATTTCACTCAAATCACTGCATTCAAGGTTCCCAACAACCTCCACATTACTGAATTTAGTGTAGCATTTTCTGTCCTCATCATGCTCAACCCAGTTATAAATCCTCCATTTAGCCTCTCCAAATCTTAGTTTTTTCATTTGTAAACATGAGACAACACCATCAGATTTGCAAGTTTGTTGTAGAAATTAGGAAATTCTTATGCACAGCTTGTAGCACAGTGACCACTGTTATTACTGGTCGAAAGCCTGATCTCCCACTTTCTGCCTCAGCACCCTCGAAAATTGCTGCTAATCAGAGGAAAAAGCAAGAAGCAGGAGTGAGCAATAATGCAGGCCTGGTGTACCCTGGGGGCTGTGCTATTCACACCTCACCGGCTGCCCATGGCTTCCAACCCGTGGCTTCCAAATGTAAAGAGCAATCTTAACAATCACGAAACTCATGACATTTATTGAGAGCTTACTATATCCCAAACACCTTTGCTGGGTGCCTTCTCATAAAGGATGCAATACACACAGAGCGCGGCACCTGTCTGGCCCGTAGGAAGTGCACTGTGTCATCTCACTCTCATCGTCACTGCTGCCGTCATTTTAGAAGCTGCATCTTATTAGGCAAACCCAGCAGAGCGCTCCTCCACCTCCAGGCAAATGAGGGGACCACGTGTGCATCCTGTCTTCCATCAAGGGGCTTGGAAGAGCCTCCTTCACTCCAGGAAGAGTCAGCAGGGACCATATGGAACCTCACAGAAAGTTCTCCCCATAGGAGAAGGCTTTTCTGCCAAGCCTTAGCTAAAGACTAGAAGTCAGCAGGCAGAACACTGGCCAGGAAGCCTTTTGCATTTGCCCTCCCCACCCCTGGGTTGGCCTAACATTGAAAAGTCATAGCATTTCACCTGGAAACTGGAATTTTCCACTTCTGTGGACAAGTCAGACAAGGAGCTCTGACCGTCCTTCCAGCCAGCCAGTGCTTCTACTCATTGCAGATGCCTGCCTGGCCCTAAAGGCATTTGGGTTCCGACCTCTGACCCTGAGGCAGGAGAACAAGACCTGGAAGCAGGGAACATAAGGCTGACCCACACTGACTTCCTAGGCCGGGCATGGTGGCTCATGCCTGTAATCCCAGCAGTTTGGGAGGCCAAGGTGGGTGGATCACCTGAGGTCAGAATTTCGAGACCAGCCTGGCCAACATGGTGAAATACCATCTCTACAAAAATACAAAAATTAGCCAGACATGATGGCAGGTGCCTGTAATCCCAGGCAGGAGAATCACTTGAACCCAGGAGGTGGAGGTTGCATGGAGCTGAGACTGTGCCATTGCGCTCCAGCCTGGGAGACAGAGTGAGACTCCATCTCAAAAAAATAAATAAATAAATAAAATAAAATAAATTAAAATAAATAAATAAATGAAAGCACTTCAGCAATGACAGGAATGTGAATGGCTTTGAAATTTCACTTCATTCTCTCTATTTACATAGACCATGCACACCAAGGAACATCTTCTCCATTTATAACAGGGCGCATTCTGAGTAGATGACTCTGTAACTTCACTTCATTCTCTTCATTTACATAGAACATACACCAAGTAACCAATGGGAAACCTCTAGAGTGTTGAAACCCCAGAAAATTCTGTAACCACAGCTCTTGAGGCTGTCTTCTCAGGCCAACTCCCACACTGTGGAGTGTACTTTTGTTCTCAGTAAATCCCTGTTTTTGCTTTCCTTGCTTTTTTAATGCATTTTGTCCAATTCTTTGTTTGAGATGCTAAGAACCTGGGACACCTTCTACCGGTAACAACCCCAGTTCCCTGCCCTCAAAGAAGAGGTCTCCATATAACAGACATACTCTATGAAACGGAGGGATTTTTAGAAAACACCCGCTCAGTATTATCTGTGTGACTCAAGAAGACATAGCTCTTGTTTAATTCTCCAGGGTAAGATAAGGATAGCACAGCCCTAAGAACAAGTTCATAGATAAAAAGAACAGACGCAGATATTAAATACACACCAGAAGAGAAAAACCAGGCTCATTGTTGAAGGAAATCAACTCAGTAAAGCTGAAGATGAACTTGAGTGACCTTATAGGATAACAGAGGAAATGAATAAAAAGATTAAAAGATAAAAAAGTAAGATAATAGAAGCAGAGGACTAACCAAGGAGATCCAATCCATGAATAAAAGCTGCTCCTGACAAAGCACACCCTGGAAATTAGAATGAAGCAACAATAAAAGGTATTAGAGAAAACTTTTCTGACCTGGAAATAGACTTGCCTGCCAGGGCAGGGGCCCACAGTCCCTAGGCTCCATTAATGAAGAGAGATGGGCATGAAAACAATGCTGGCAATTTTTTATAATTTTAAAATTAACAAAAGAATGCCTTGGAATTTACCCTTGAGGAAATGAATGTCAGGTAGTTTGGACTAAAATTTCTCCCCTGCTACATTAAACACCAGGAGATAACAGAAAAACATTGGTAGAGCAGAAGCTAAAAGTGCCTGGGCCGGGAGTCACAGGTCCTGAGTAGACACAGCATGGGGCTCATTGTTCAGCTTCTCCGGGGTAGGCAGAAGGGTCAGTTCATTAGCGTGCCACTAAATTTGGCGACTTACACAGGAAACACCTCCTGATGACCTATACCCCGGATGTAGTTCCAAGAGGGAGCCTCGGAAGCCCGGATTGAGGATGACAGATGGACTGACCTCCCCTTTGACGGATGCTGGGATCTGATGGCACCTGTCCACAAGGTCAGCACAGTCCTTGGGACTGGTAATGAAAGTTGCAAAACGTGTGTCACAGGGAGCACAAAGCTAGTTTCCACTGACGTCACTGGGTAAGCACGCTGATGTGCCAGAATGAACCGGACACTTGGTGGGTAGAGTTTCATCTGGGCACACCACACAGGCACCTGGGAGTGCCAACTACTATGATATGGTTTGGCCGAGTCTGCACCCAAAGCTAATCATGAACTGTAGTCCCCATAATGTCCACGTGTTGTGGGAGGAAGCCGGTGGGAGGTAATTGAATCAGCACGGTTACCTCCATGTTGTTCTCAGGATAGTGAGTGAGTTCTCATGAGATCTGCTGGTTTTATAAGGGGCTTTCCCTGCTTTTCCTTGCACTTCTCCTTGCTGCTGCCATATAAAGAAGGAACGTATTTTCTTCCCCTTTGCCATGATTGTAAGTTTCCTGAGGCCTCCCCAGCCATTCTGAACTGTGAGTCCATTAAACCTCTTTCCTTTATAAATCATCCAGTCTTGGGTATGTCTCTATTAGCAGCATGAGAATAGACTAACATACCCTGCAAATTCTGAAAGAGCAGACTAGATGGAGAGCAACATCACCAACTCCCAGCCCCTGCAGACTTGATGCTCTGTGGCTTCCTGAGTTTCCTCCAGGATGTGAGCACTCACTTCCATCCTGGGGCCCCTGCATCCTTGGGCCTGTGCTCTAGAGGAGCCAGAAGACTGTAGCTCACTTGCTGGGTTTCCCTCTGTGTGTTCCACAACATGGATGTTCTTACCTTCCACCTGATCCTCTTCAGACTCAAGGAACAGGTCATTTGCTTGGCTTGTGACTGGAGGGCACTGAGGCTCTTTGGGCTTGTGTCCATGAGGCAAAATTTCAACAATCAGCCCCTGAGTTTGGGCCATCACCAATGTCTCCACTAGCTGAGCATGAGCCTGTGGGGTCCACCCTGGCCTTATGCTCTATGTTGCCTGATTGCAACGCCATTGTCTTCAAAATTCCCTCTCATGGGAGCACCACCTGCCTGTCTTGCTGTTTATATGTGACTGTGTTTCAAACTCCATCCTGTGTTGATATGTTTCTAATTTAAAATGTTTCACTTCGAAGGTTTATTTTGGAGGTAGAAAAAGCAATTGTGCATTGAATATAATTAAGCAATGGCATATTGATTTACCCACCACTATAAATATGCCTTCAATTCTCACTTACCATGTTAGTTCCTAATGAGTTTACCCTTAAATAGGTATTTATTGACATCTTGATAGCAACTATTTCAAGGTGCCCAGAGGCCCATCCAAACATGTGCCAAACTGAGCTTGTTATTCATAATGCAGCTATCACCTGTGTGCTGTGTTGCTTGCTATCTTTATGAAACAAATAGGAAAAGGATTGGAATTCAAGAAAAAAAGCAGGTTCTGTTTTCCATGTATCATAAATGAAACAGTGCTTCTAACAAAACCGGTCTATTCTGACAGTTAACACTCATGTCCCACACAGGCTGTGTGTCATTTAATAAATAAATAAACTGCTGTTCTTTGTATGAGGCCAAAATAATGGTGAGAAACACAGTTATATCCCCAGAAATAAGGCAAGGAAATGTTAATTACAAAGCAGTTTACATGGCAACAGCTTGATAAATGATGCTGAGAAAAATGACCTTCTTGCTCATTCCTCTTTGTCTCTGCTAAAGAATAGAGACTTAGAGATTTGAAAAGGCAACCTGATGTCTCATTTTTGGTGTCAGGTTGCCCTTTATAAGTTTCTCCTTATAGACCATCGTGTTGGTGGTGGGAACAGCACATTGGATGGAGACAAGAAAAGAGGACACCTAGAGGAAGAGCTATTCCGAGTCCCTTCCTGCCTGCTTCTTCCCCGTGCTACCCTCTCCTGGGGTGCCCTCTCCCAGGGATGGCAAAGTCAGGACTCCTCCATTCCCGCGGTGCTTTAATACTTGGAGGGCTGAGTCAATAGGGGGCGTGGCAGTCCTACATGGACCAAGTGTGGCATGTCAGCTCTAGGACTGGGGCATGGTCACTGGGGTGTCCCAAGGTTATCATTCCCTGTCCTGAAGCTTCCATGGAACAAGGAGGCTCTCAGGAATGCTCCACTCTTCTTACTGGAAGCTCTGAGAGGGTGTCTGCTGCCATTTGCCCTCCTTTGGAGTTTGTATTTCCATGTGTCTGAGCTACTTGCTGCACAGGAGCCCACATCCTCTCCTCTGAGGCCACAGGTTTTAGATGAGGCGACTCTGTCCCTGACTCCAGGACTGGAAGGTGGTACCTAGAGGAAGCCAATCAGCACCATCCACCCCGGCATCAGTGATTGGCTCAGAGGTGGACATGTGACCAGAACAGGCTCATCAGGATCAATGATATTTGATTCCTGAGTCTGTTTGATTAACTGGGTAGAGGACTGCCTCTCCAATGGATATATGGCCTGAGGTTTGAGCAGCCATCTTTCAATATCTTTTTAAAATTTCTAATATTGATAACTTCTACTTCTCTTTTGTTCTAATCAGTATGGCAAATGTACTGACTATTTCAAAGAACAAGCTTTTGGTTTCATTGATTTTCTCTGTCATATTTCTCTTCTCCATTTCATTGATTTCTGCTGTTCATGCTATGATTTCTTTTTTTCTGCTTGCTTTGGGTTTAATTGGCTCTTACTTCTCTAGTTTCTTAAAGTGTAAGCTTAAATCGTTCGTAAGAGAACTTTCTTCTTTCCTAATACGGGCATTTAATGCTATAGATTTCCCCTCTAAGCATGATTTTAGCTGCATTGTACAAATTTTAATATGGATTTCATTTCATTTCATTTTCATTCAAAGTATTCTCTAATTTTTCTCATGACTGCCTCTTTGATCCATGGATTATTTATAAGTGTATTGTTTAATTTCCACGGCTTAGTTGGTTTTCCAGCTATAGGTCTGTGTTTGATTTCTAGTTTGTTTCTGTTAAGCTCTGTGACTCATGCAGGGGAGGAGGTCCCAGGAGTGCCTCATGCCCTTATCTCTGAGGCCACTGTTCCTCGTAGAAAAAAATTGAAGTGTGCAATTTCAGTGGCACCTAGTACCTTCACAGTGAGTGCAACCATGACCTCTATCTAGTTCCAAACATTTTCATCATCCCCAAAGGAGACCCTGTAACTCAGCAAGGAGGCACTCTCCACTCCCCTTTACCCGGCCTCTGGCCAACAGTAATCTGCTTTCTGTTCCTAGGGATTTGTCAATTCTGAGTATTTCATATAAATAGAATTATGGAATATGTGACCTTAGTGTCTGGATTATTCCTCAGAGTTTGGGTTAGTTTGCTGGTTCTGCAACCTCAGCTTTCTGATAGGGTTGAAAACAGTGGTGCTTCTTGCAGATGACCTGGCGTGTTGTTACTGCAGTTGTTAGAATGCCCTTTCCATCTTTCTGCATCCTAAGCAGAAGCTGGAAGCCCAACAAATTCCCTCTTGCAATTTTCCCCAGATCCACATCTTCTTCCTGAGTTGTCAGATTTGCTGTTGTTATGTAAAACAATTTCTTAATTAAGTCTTCAGCTGTTTGGTGTTTTGTTGTTGTGAGGGAGAAGTTACATGCTCTTATATAGAGGATTTTCTCTATTTTTGAAAAATCACAGTCAAAGAAGTGTCTGATAGGTTGTCCTACATACCTGAAAGTGTGTAAAGATCAACTTAAAGGATTCCACATAGATTTTAGTGTCCAAACATGTTTCTTTTCAGAAACCATGTTGGCTTCGCCTTATCACATAATGAGAAATGTAAAACTCATCATAGTTTTTCTATTTCCTTGGCTTTCAAGATGCTAAATTAACTTTCAATTGGATTAACTGATTGTATGTTTCTGGAGTATTTATATCTCTTTACCTTCCAACAAAATTTCTGATTTTTAAATTTTATGTTTTGAAAACATAGTTATGAAACAAAATGTGTGTAGTATGATATCAAATATTTGCATTTAAATATCTATATAGGTAAATTACAAAAAAATTTAATAAAATTATATAAAGTTGTCATGGACATAATTCCATATCAATACATGAAAAACTAACTCTTTTGTAAATTTCCTCAAGAAATATGTGGTAGATTACTCTATCTATATATACACACACACACACACACATACTGTGTGTATATATATGTGTGTGTGTGTAAATATATGTGTGTGTATATATACTATGTGTATATATATGTGTGTATATATACTGTGTGTGTATATATGTGTGTGTGTGTGTATATATATACTGTGTAATCAGTAATGTGTTATTGGACATGCATATCTATTTTACTGTGTGCATATATATATATGTGTGTGTGTGTGTGTGTATACACACAGTAAAATAGATATGCATGTCCAATACATGCACAGGAGGGCAATTAAAATATCAACTATTTATGAAAACAACCTGTAAGGAAGTATGAAAATGAGGAAAGAATACTAAAGGGTTATTTCCTTTATTATTGTTTAAACTTCTATATTGTTTGAACTAGCAATCACACATTACTGATATGGACAGGAGACAGGGAAATACTGAGTAGAAGAGGATGGTTCCCTAGCAAAGGCCCCACTGTCAATTTGTGGCCCTAAATGGGAATAGGCATTTCTGTTTTCACACCCAAAAAGTTGCCTTTTGGCCTGCAATGCCCCCCTATACTGTATCCATATAAACCCTGAGCCCCAGGCTCCAAGAGCAGATGAGGATACAAGAAAGCAAGCAGATGAATGGCAGAATGGCATGGCAGAGAAAGAGACAAGAGAAGCAACATCTGAATGCTGAGAGTTCAGCTGGGGGCGGTCAGAGAGGAGTTGGGCTGCTGGGTGGCCAAACTCCAGGGAAAGATCACCTTCCCACTCCATCTCCCTTCCAGCTCCCCATTCATCCCAGTGAGAGCCACCTCCACCACTCAATAAAACCCTGCATTCATCCTTCAAGTCCATGTGTGACCTGATTCTTCCAGGACACCAGACAAGAGCTCAGGGTACAGAAAGCTGTCACACTGGTCCTCTGCCCTTGCAGAAAGCTAGAGGGGACACTGAGCTGGTTAACCCTTAAGCCATTTGTGGACCACAGAACTAAAAGAGCATTGTAACACTGGGTTGCAGGCACCCACCCTTAGATACTACCACAGAAGCGGAGCCGAAAGTGCTTGCCCCAGCTCCTGCACCTGCCTGTCTGTGTGATACCCCTCCTGTCAGGGGTTTGAGCAGCAGCAGCAACTGAACAGGTGAGCCACACCCCTTTCACACATCCTGCAAGGGGGAAAGGGAACTCTTCTGTTTTGTCATTTTTATTATTATGAAAGAAAGAAAATATGCTATAAAGAGTAAATGAAATAATATACATATACAGCAAATGCAACCAAACACATAGCTAGCTTGAAGGGCTCAGAATCATGACACTGAATCAAACAGCAGCCACTAAAAATCCTCATCCTATGCTCTTGCAGAATGCTTTTTCCGAAGGAGGCTTTCTGTCACCGAAAGACATCTGAGATTCACAAAATAATGTCTTGTCGCAGTACTGAGGCAGAGGCCCGCTGTAGATGCTGCTAGAGGAGGCTGTCATGATTAAGCCTTGAGACGCTTTCCAGTTCTAAGGATCTATGACTCAATTCCCTCTCTGCTAACAATTTCAGACTTACTCTTGGGAACCCACACATAATAGATCAATGTCAAAACAAAATTAAACACACGAGGCCTCTTGTAAACAATGTTTCTGCATAAAATGAGCCCGGATTTCAATTACATGACATAAATTCTATTAAAGCTGTCTTCTAAGGGAAGAAGTTATGGTGCATATTGTTAAAGATGGACAATATTTTCAAAGGCAGGCCAAAGAGATATAAATTCCTTTTGTTAGTTAAAATCATGGTCATCTGAACTATGCCTATATTTATAAGCATTCACCATAAATCTTCCCTTGAACGACTTATCTTAGTTTGTGTTAACTCTGGAGTCCTCTTTCATGATGTCCTTTTCAAAACACTCTTCAGTTCTGTTAGGTGTGCGTGTTTCAGTAGTTGAGAAACAGGCACACAAAAGCCAATGCAGCTTTTTTTCACTCTGGAGCAGATTGTTACTGTCCAAAAGCACAGTTCAACCTTCATTATTAAAGGAGGTATTTTTGGTTTTGAATTATGATTTGTATCCATGTATAATACAAATGTAGAATTAATGTATAATTCAGAGCTGCCTAACTGCCAGGTTTCTAGAGTTGCAGAGGATAAGATGAGGATGTAGAATTTGAAAGTCAACCCAAACATCTTAAAGTGAAATTGCATGATGTGGGAAAAGCGGGCTCAACAAAACAATTTTTCATGACTGCTGTAGTGCAAACTCGAAGAAACTTACAGGACATTTGCAGGAGTGTGGATAACAATAAACCAAGCGCACCTGTGATTGTTTACACGGACTGTGAAGTCAAGGTTACCCCACAGTCGGTACTGTCTTATCTAGAATGGTTGCTTTCCAATTGTCTAAGAATTTAGGAGACTCATAATGCTCTGCTTAGTAAGTTTCTATAATGTAACCTCCCTAAGGCAAGAGATGTACTTTGTAGTTAAAATAAAAAATAAATAAATAATAATTAAAAAAAGAAAAAACAGCTTATGAATAAACAATGGAATGTGAAACACCTAAGGCTAGAGATCCAATTCTGAGCCAGCCATTCCCCTGACCTCTCAGTACATTAAGAAAAAGCAATAGCAAATCTGGCTCAGCATCCAGCCTGTCTCTCCCGGCAGCTTGAAATGCTGTTCTTCCTCAGTCTCAGAAGCAAAGTTTACTAACACATCCCACAAAGAGGAGGAAAACAATTAGTTGGAGGTGAAGTAATAAGCGAGACCAAATCATCGTAACTATGAGATTTCCAGGCTCCGCTTTCATTCCCCTTGTTGGTTTTAAATTCCAGGAACCAGCCAGCCGGCTCCATGTTTCAGGGGCAGGAGAAGTCCCCGTGCTGGGAAGCCAAAGTCACTTCCAGCTCTGGGACTTTTATGAAATGTTCCCAGACTCCTTCTCATTCCTTAACTATGGAGAAGAACCTCCGTGCTGACTGCCTTTCTGAGTCATTGGTGAGGAATTGATGAGGGTCGGGGCCTGCAGCCCCACGCGGGGTCAGTTTCATCTGTGGGCCGTTGTTTCCCCAGTGCCCCCTCAGGGAAAACCACAAGTCTCCCAAGCACCTGCCCTACTTTCTAAATTTAGAGCTAGTAATGCCTGGTAGAGTTTTTATAATTGATTTATTATTATAATTTTTGTACCTAGAATGAAAATTATTTCACAATTTGAGATAGTTTTGGTTACAACTTCCTTAAGAAGTGATAACGATAATAGGTTAACTTAAATTCACCCTCATACTAAAATGTATTTGCTGGTTGCCAGAACCCAAGGAGCAGAGCCCTGAAGGCCTCATATGTTTTTGTTGCTGTTGTTTATTTTTGTTTTTGAGACAGGGTCTCACTCTGTCACCTAGGCTGGAGTGCAGCACCTCCAAGGCTCAAGCAATCCTCCCACCTCAGTCTCCCAAGTAGCTGGGACTACAGGTGCACGCCACCCACACACTGCATGGAAGTATTTACACTACAGCAATCAGCAAATGCTACAAACCAAGGCTTCCTCCCCCAAATCCAGATGTTAAACATGTGCTAGTACACCATGGTCTCCATTCTTATGCTTCCAGACACTTCCAGCACAAGGGTTACAATGTTAGAGATAAATCCGTGGTCTGAGAGCAGTCTTCACCCCTGCACACTGAACTTCTGCGGGTTCCACATTTTCTGGGTAGGATGCTCAGTTTCTAGTAGTTTCTAATAGATGAGCATGAAAATGGATGACTTTGAGTCCCATTTCTTCACCTTTTGGAGTCAAAGGCTAACAGTCAGAAGGGGCAAGAATCTGAACCAACTGGATGATCAGTGCCTTAGCAACGGAGCAGTCTCCTTTTTCACCATGGGTCATTCAAAGCCCAGGTTGGCAAATGTTTTTAAAGAAAAGAGGTGTTTGCAGAGTTGCAAAGGGAGGTGCTCCATGAGAAAGTGGGAGTGGGGTTCGGAGCCCACCTGCTCAGATCTCTCTTCTTGCTCACAGCAGTACTGAAAAGGGAATTCCTCCATTGCAGGGTATATGGCATGGAAACCTCTGCCACAGCCAAAAGCAGATGGTTGTTGATGCTAAAACTCACACACCAGCCTCGCTTCCACCCCGAAAGCAGTTTTCCCCAGCAGCTATTTACAGAGGCACCAGTTTCACCTGAGAACCAAAGTTCTCCACAATGAGGATCTGTTTTGAAAGAAAGAAGGGTTTTGTTTAATGACTTCTAGGCCCCGGAAAGCAGCCCGGTCCCCACGCTGATGGCAGGAAGAGGCGCTGCAGAAGGCATCCTCTGTTGCACGCGAGTGAATGATCATAAGAAACCAGGAGAGACCAAGGGGAAGGTTGAATCTTAAAATGTCTTCTTTAAGTGTGTAGCCGATACCTGGGGAGAAAAATCCCAGCCTTGCTAATCATTCCAGAAAGATCAGTAAGATCACAAATGAGCTTTGTCTTCAGGTTTCTGGGAAATGATCCAGGATCAGCAGATCTACAGATGAAGAGAAGTTAACCCCAAATCCGTCTGTATAGGGGGGATAACTACATACATGTGTGGAATACTTTCAAACACTGGTATATCCATACTTTTGCCAGTCATCATAAAAGTCATTTACTTGGTGAATTTGTGGGTTTTATGGTTTTCCCCCCAATGTTGTAATAGTTTCTCATCCTGTACTGTTAAAGCTGTAAGAAGAGTCATAGTTTACACTGTTTTCCTAATCACCCATATGCATGTAGTTCATGGCTTATATTTTTTCTCCCAGTTCTAAAGCATTCCAGTATATAGACTTGACCACAGTTGAACATTTTGCAGATGTGTTTATTTTCTTTGAGTCTCTGAGGCTTCTTGCTGCAAGTCTGCCTGTGTGTCTGTGTGAGCTGTTTACGCCCTGCAGCTGCTTGAAACTCTGATCCAGCCTCTTACTGAACGTGTCACTGTCTCTGTGGCCAGATCTTCTCTTGCATCAGCCAAGTCAGTCTTCCTAAATTCCTGTGCTCTGTCCCACTGCCACTGCTGCTGGTGCCAGCTCTCAACAGGACAAAGAATAAGATTGGGAGAGGAGAGAACAGGCAGGGTGTTGAGTACCATCAGTTGTGTTCCATCCACCTTTTCTATAATAAATTCAGAAAGAAGCACACTGGTGTTATACATCTGTCTCTTGTGAGTTAGCATAGTATGTGTTCTTAACCCTATCTACTCACTTTACATAAAAAGCCTCCTTTCTAGGGTAACTGGATTCAGGGCTTCTTTGTAGAGGAAAGCCTTCTTTGTTTCTTTCTCTTCTTATAGCATAGAGTACTTGCCAAATTCAGACTCTTGGGGGAGTGGAAAACTCCAATTGGGCATACAGTCCAAAGCTGAGTTCTCCATTCCAGTCTAATCAAAAAGGTCTGAATTAGGCCACTGAACCAAGTACTGGCCCAGCCACAGAATGGACTTTTATGTCCAGTTGGCTAGTGTCCCTCATGGATACAGGGTCCTGAGGTGGGACTCAAGGTATATAGGGGAGTATGAGAAATTGAACCCAGCTCCTTGTGCAGACAAACACATCCAACTCCAAGTTAAACAGAATCTGAACCAATAAAAACATTTTACCCTGAGGATAGAAACATGCTAACAAAGTGAATCAAAACAAAGAAAACCTGTTTGCCTTGTCTTAAACATCTAGAACTATTTACCTCTCTCGTTATTAATAAAATCTCTTTATAAATATTTCCCCAGGAGGCAACTTCTGGGGACTCACAAATATTTTTCCATTAAAGGAGACGAGACATTGCCTTCTTTTTTGACATCACCATTCTGACTCCTGACTCCTGATGGAGAGACTGATGCCCATGAGGCATACCTGTCCCCAACAGGTAAATCCAGAAGTAAGGATTCTGCCCTCATTTCCCCTCAATTGCTACTACGTTCTTTTTTTTATTTTTTAGACGGAGTCTCACTCTGTTGCCCAGGCTGGGGTGCAGTGGTGTAATCTCGGCTCACTGCAACCTCCACCTCCTGGGTTCAAGTGATTCTTCAGCCTCAGCCTCCCAAATAGCTGGGATTACAGGCACCCGGCTAATTTTTGTAGTTTTTTTTTTTTTTGAGACAGAGTCTCGCTCTGTCACCCAGGCTGGAGTGCAGTGGCGTGATCTCCACTTACAAGCTCCACCTCCCGGGTTCACGCCATTCTCCTGCCTCAGCCTCCCATGTAGCTGGGACTACAGGCGCCCGCCACCGCACCCGGCTAATTTTTTTTGTATTTTTAGTAGAGACGGGGTTTCACTGTGTTAGCCAGGATGGTCTCGATCTCCTGACCTCATGATCCTCCCATCTCGGCCTCCCAAAGTGCTGGGATTACAGGCGTGAGCCACCACGCCTGGCCAATTTTTGTATTTTTAGTAGAGATGGGGTTTTGCCATGTTGGCCTGGCTAGTCTTGAACTCCTGACCTCAGGTGATCTGCCCGCCACAGCCTCCCAAAGTGCTGAGATTACAGGTGTGAGCCACCATGCCCGACTGATTGCTACTACATTCTAATGATTGCTCTTGGAAATTCATGATGTACAGTAGCTACTGAAAATTAAAGTTAAAAGATCTCTTAACATAAAGCAATACTGAAACAGGTGAAATACATCTTGGAAATGCTAACTGTAGGCAATGGAAAGTCATTGAAGGTTTTGGAGCAGAAGAAATTCATGATTCAAATACTAGGGATAGTAATGTGTATCGTGATTCTGAGGGGAAACTTAGAAACAGGAAGAAATCAGAATTAAGGTTGTTTGAGTCAGAAAGGAGAAAAATTCTTTACAAGACAAAGTGAGATGAACAACATATTGATAGGCTATGAGGGAGATTATCTGCCATGTTGGGATAAGATGAAGACAGGAAAAATATTTTTACTGGAAAGAGTTTGGTGAAAACTAAAGTAACTCCACATATAATGCATTTAGGTGTTTATGAGAGACCCCAGTGTAGATAACCAGCAAATTACTGGAAATACAGAGTTAGAGGCTGGGAAAATACTAGGTTTGGATTTGAGATCATGTATTTAGAGGTGATTTTTGAAGAGGGTGTGGAGAGAAAGAACAAATGGAGAAGTTAGACAAACATATTGATTCTCTTTATATTATAAAAGGAATGCTGTTGTATTAGATGCCATAGCATCTCCCACATCCAAATCCACCACCCTTCTTTGCCCTGTTTTGTGGGACTATAGCTGGACCCTGTGAACATTACTCCTTCTCCAGCTGCTGGAATGTTAGGCTTCACCAACAGAGGGCACTGGAGTGACCCTATCAGGCCACAGCAGCAGAAAGACTCTTCCACTTTGCAGTCTGTTCAACATGGGACCCGACACAGTTTGGCTGTGTCATCACCCAAATATCACCTTAAATTGTAATAATACCCATGTGTTGGGGCAGGGCCAGGTGGAGATAATTGAATCACAGGAGCAGTTTCTCCCATACTGTTCTTGTGGTAGCGAATAAGTCTCACAAGATCTGATGGTTTTATAAATAGGTGATCCCCTGCACAACCTCTCTTACCTGCTCCCATGTTAAGATGTGACTTTCCCCCTCATTCACCTTCCACTGTGACAGTGGGCCTCCCCAGCCATGTGGAACTGTGAGTTACTGAAACTTCTTCATAAATTACTCAGTCTCGGGTATGTCTTTATTAGCAGGGTGAGAACAAACTAATACAGTAAATTGGTACTGGTAGAGTGGGGTGCTGCTGTAAAGATACCCAAAAATGTGGAAGTGATTTTGGAACTGGGTAACAGGCAGAAGATGGAACAGTTTTGAGGACTCAGAAGAAGAGAGAAAAATGTGGGAAAGTTTGGAACTTCCTAGAGACTTGATGAATGGCTTTGACCAAAATGCTGATAGTGATGTGGACAATAAAATCCAGGCTGAAGTGGTCTCAGATGAAGATGAGGAACTTGTTGCGAACTGGAGTAAAGGTCACTCTTGCTATGCAAGGAGACTGGTGGCACTTTGCCCTGCCCTAGAGATTTATGGAACTTTGAACTTAAGAGAGATGATTTAGGGTATCTGGTGAAAGAAATTTCTAAATGGCAAAGCATTCAAGAGGTGACAGATCATAAAAGTTTGGAAATGTGCAGCCTCACAATGCAGTAGAAAAGAAAAACCCATTTTCTGGGGAGAAATTGAAGGTGGCAGCAGAAATTTGCATAAGTAATGAGGAGCCAAATGCTAATCACCAAGACAATGGGGAAAACTTCTTCAGGGCATGCCAGCCACCTTTGCAGCAGTCCCTCCCATCACAGGCCTGGAGCCCTAGCAAGGAAAAATGGTTTCCTGGGCCAGGCCCAGGGACTCACTTTCCTATGCAGCCTCTGAACCTGGTGCCCTGCATTCCAGCTGTTTCAGTTCCAGCTGTGGCTAAAAGCGGCCAACCTACAGCTCATGCCGTTGCTTCTGAGGGTGCAAGCCCCCAGCCTTGGTGGCTTACACATGGTGTTGGGCTTGTGGGTGCACAGAAGTCAATAATTGAGGTTTGGGAACCTCTGCCTAGATTTCAGAGGCTGTAGGGAAATACCTGGATGTCCTTGCAGACATTTGCTGCAGGGGTGGGGCCCTCATGGAGAACCTCTGCTAGGGCAGTGTGGAAGGGAAATATGGGATAGGAGCCCTCACACAGAGTCCCTACTGGGGCACTTCCTAATGGATCTATGAGAAGAGCGTCACCATCCTCCAGACCCCAGAATGGTAGATCCACTGACAGCTTGCACCATGTGCCTTGAAAAGCCACAGACACTCAACACCAGCCCATGAAAGCAGCCAGAAAGGGTTCTCTACCCTGCAAAGCCACAGAGGCAGAGCTTCCCAAGGCTGCAGGAACCCACCTCTTTCATCAGCATGACCTGAATGTAAGACATGGAGTCAAAGGAGATCATTTTGGAACTTTAAGATTTAATGACTGCCGTACAGATTTCAGACTTACATGGGGCCTGTAGCCCCTTTGTTTTGGCCAATTTCTCCCATTTGGAAGGGTGTATTTACCCAATGCCTATAACCCCATTGTATCTAGGAAGTAACTAACTTGCTTTTGATTTTACAGGCTCATAGGCAGAAGGTACTTGCCTTGTCTCAGGTGAGACTTTGGACTGTGGACTTTTGAGTTAATGGGAAATGAGTTAAGACTTTGGGGCCCTGTTGGGAAGGCATGGTTGGTTTTGAAATGTGAGAGCATGAGACTTGGGAGGGGCCAGGGGCAGAATGATATGGTTTGCTGTGTCCCTACCCAAATCTCACCTTGAATTGTAATAATCCCCACATGCCAAGGGCAGGGCCAAGTGGAGATAATTGAATCATGGGGGCAGTTTGCCCTGTACTGTTCTTGTGGTAGTGAATAAGTCAAGTCTCACAAGATCTGATGGTTTTATAAAAACCATCAGAGCCTGCACAAGCTCTCTTGCCTACCACCATGTAAGATGTGACTTTGCTCCTCTTCACCTTCCACCATGATTATGAGGCCTCTCCAGCCATGTGGAACTGTGAGTCAATTAAACCTCTTTATAAATTACCCAGTCTTGGGTATGTCTTTATTAGCAGCATGAAAACAGACTAATACAGGAGCCCAGCACCTTTGCAGAGGAACTCTATCCGGCCGTGCTCTCCACCAGTGGCCACTTTTGAGCCATTCCCACCTGCCCACAACTTCTGTCAATGGCAGCTGCTTCTAAAGACCAGCACCAGCCTGTGTCCTCTGCCAAGTTTCTTGCGTATGTCAGGCTGTATGTTCCTGCTGTAGCCATACTCTCCTCAGTGAGGTCTGAATCTCAGCCTTGGTGTTGGGTGGAGCTCTCCTGGTCTTTTGTTCCTTTATTATCCTCTTTCTTTGTCCTGCAATAAGTAGCTGCTCCTTTGTACCTGCTTCCTGACCTCTTACAGTCCTTTTTTATTTTTTAGGTAATTAATCACTTTCTTTAATTAGCAATACATTAAATTACATTTTCCCTGTTCCAATGAATGGTGTGGTTTCTGTCTCTAACTAATATACATGTGGAAAAGAGGTTAGACTTTTTCTAATTGATTATTTATTATGCAGCTGGAACCTATAAGTAGAAAGTACAGAATCAAAATAAAGGCTTTTGAAAGGTCAGCACTACAAAGGTTAGAATAGACTGCATCAAAGTGTAATGACTTTGCTGCCAATGGCACAACCCCCCAGCAGGAATCCTCTACAGGGATTCAAGAGTTAAGCAAGGAGTTGGACTGCATGAAACTGAAGGTCATGGCTAACCTTGAGAGTCTACGACTTTACAGAACATTCTGAATCTTGTTCTTGCCTCCACTAATAATTAACTCTAATTCCCATTAGTCTTCCCAAGGGCATGATTATAGTTTGGCGTTATAAAAGCCATGGACTTAATGTAAGAAAAGTGCAAATTATTACTGTCAAATTAGGGTTTTCTTGGAGATTTCTCAAATTGTCTTGTGACATTCCATATCAATGTTATTGTCCAGGTAAATGTGATATTCCATTTCACAAGCACCTAGATTTAAAATTTCTAAACATACTCTAACAGCTAATAGCTCAATATTGTAGAACCTCCATGGCCATTGAATTAGGTTGTTTTTCAACTGCAAAACAGCCTTCCATGTCATTCATCCATTAGTGTTCCAGTTCATATATTTCCTATGTGTAGCATAGGTTGAAAAATCCAAGCAGAATCTGAGTGACTTATCTAAGGTTGCACTGGGGAAAGAAAAGCCTTCTTAATACCTGATATATCTTGATCTATTCCTCCTATAAATGAAAAGCTAATAATGTAAGTTTTTTTGTGCACATTAATTTCAACATATGGGCATAGAACATTCTACCACATGGCTGAAATTCTACCTCATGGCTACGTGAAAATCTACCACTGCTGCTTAACATCTCACTGCTGCTTCTTGATTGTCTGATGATTTGACCTTTAAGTTTGATGTAATATTATTCAGAGAAAGATTCATAGCAATTGTATATCACTATGAATTATATCCTCTGGCAATTGAAAATGGTCCTTTGGTCCCATGAATTTTTTCTTGCATTTTACTTTTGTGTACTTTATTGCTGCTTTATTTGTATTCAATTTTTAGACATCTGTTTGTTCTTTTTATTTTTTGAGTTAGTTTTAGTTATTTAATTTTATGCTAGGCATTTCAGATATGCCACTTTTGTTTTCCGTGGGCCTCTGATAAACATATATAAATGGATTTTGTTTTTCTATCAATTTAAGAATTTTTTAAATAGGTGTTGAACATATTTAAGTTCAATTTATGTTGGCATTATGTTCTTTTTGTTTGTTTGTTTCTTTTTTGAGACTGAGTCTCGTTCTGTTGCCTAGGCTGGAGTACAGTAGTGTGATCTTGGCTCACTACAGCCTCTGCCTCCCGAGTTCAAGCAATTCTTGTGCCTCAGCCTCCTGACTAGCTGGGATTACAGGTGCCCACCATCACGCCTGGCTAATTTTTGTAGTTTTAGTAGAGACAGGATTTCACCATGTTGGCCCAGCTGGTCTCAAACTCCTGACCTCAAGTGATCCACCCACCGTGGCCTTCCAAAGTGCTGGGATTATAGGTGTAAACCACCATGCCCAGATGTTCTGGCGTGATGTTCTTTTTAAGACTCTCCTTACTACTCGCTTGTTTCCTGCCTTTCTCACGTGACCTAAGTCTCAATTCTTTTATCTTCTGCAGCCCTATACAGGATGTGTTAAATGAATCTAGCAAATAAGATAGTGGGGATGTAGCCTTTAAGTCATGGAAACAGAGGTAATAGTTGAAGTTATGGAATATTTAATTTTTTTTTTTTTAGACAGGGTCTGGCTGTCACCCAGGCTGGAGTGCAGTGGTGTGATTTCGGGTCACTGCAGTCTTGACCTCCTGAGCTCAAGCAATTCTCCCACCTCAGCCTTCCAAGTAGCTGGGACCACAGGTACATGCCACCACACCCAGCTTATTTTTTGTATTTTTGGTAGAGATGGGGTCTCACTATGTTGCCCAGGCTGGTCTCAAACTCCTGAGCTCAAGCTGTCCATCCACTTTGGCCTCCAAAAGTGTTGGGATTACAGGTGTGAGCTACTGAGCCCAGCACAGATTTGATTTTCCGAGAAAGCACAAATGAATTAAAAAACAGAAGACATTGGCCAATCCTTGGGGAATGTGTACATTAGACAGGAATGGAACTATACCGTAGTGTATGGAGAGCCACGATCACACAAAACCAGGCATACACAGAGAAGAGAGGGTTCAAGAAAGTCTGGTTAGCTGTCTCCGTGGCTTCAGGGAGCCCAAGTAAGGTATTAACTGTGTGGCAAGCAAGACATCACTAGAGAGCCTGAATGAGTCATTTTAGCTAAGTGGTAGAGGTAAAGGCCAAGGTAGGTGAGCACTGGAAAAGTTATTGTACATAAAGTAGACCATTCTTGCAAGACATTGAATAGAGAATGAGAGGAGAAAAAAAGGCTTACAACATCAAGGACAACAGGTACTGGGACATGGAAAAGACCAAGATATGTGTACAAATATAGCAAAACAAGAATGATAAGACCAAGCAGAGAAGGTATCTTTGGTAGAGCATAGTCTCCAAAGAGAAATATTAATAGCTTTGGGATGCCACTGAAGAATGAACAACAATCGCCACTCATTCCTAACTTGAGGGTAAGCATTACACATGGAATACATAATGGGCCAGACTCCATTAAGCTTTCCCTGCTGATGTCAAGGGCTCATAGCAGGGGCTGCCAGAGTAATCTTAGGGAAAGTCAATTACCAGCACAGCAGGGAATGAGGGTCATCTGCAAGTCAATGGCTGCCTATTTAAAGCCATTAATTCAATGAATATGGACTATGAGAGTCTAAGGATGAACTCAGCATTTAGGGGGTGATATTCTTCATGTTTCTATTCCAATTGTGTTTCGTAACCACCCTATGAGATTTATAACTTAACTAACTTTTAAAGAGTAGGCTCAGAAGTTAGGTGACCTGCCCAAGGAAAGAGAGTTGTTAGGTGATGGAAGCAACGCTCAATCCAGCCCAGATCTTTTAGCTCTGAATTCAATGTTCTTCCCACGACATGACACTCTCCTTTTAAACACTCATCTCTTCAACAGCCAAGCCATGTAAAGGGGATGGAACAAGAGCATCAACATAGCAGAACATTAAAATGGCATAACTGAAGGTGTTCTTTACCCTTTTGCACTCTGTCCCCAACTTTGAGTGATTCACCCCAAATTCACTGCCTTTGTTCCTGGAGACAGGGTTCTTGCCTGAATCCTGCCTCCTTTTTTACAACTAGAGAACTTTGTGGAGCAACCTATAAGAAATCCCAATGTTGGCCAGGCGTAGTGGCTCACGCCTATAATTCCAGCACTTTGGGAGGCCGAGGCAGGTGGATCACCTGAGGTCTGTTCAAGACTAGCCTGGCCAACATGGTGAAACCCCATCTCTACTAAAATATAAAAATCAGCTGGGTGTGGTGGCACATGCCTGTAATCCCAGCTACTTGGGAGGCTGAGGCATGAGGGTCACTTGAACCCAGGAAGTGGAGGTTGCAGTGAGCCGAGATTATGCTACTGCACTCCAGCCTGGGTGACAGAGTGAGAATCTGTCTTAAAAAAACAAAACAAAACAAAACAAAACAAAACAAAACAAAAAACAAGAAAAAATCCCAATGTTCCAATGTCCAATTGCTCCTTACCTGGAGGTTAGAAGCAATTTTCAGATCCTGCTCCTGATCACTTTCCTCGTCTCTACACTTCCATTGTCACAGGATTGACATTCCAGAAACAGAGACTTCCATTATCTGTTTATAAGCAGAAGCCACCCAAGGTCCGACGGAGGGAGGATGAGGATGTGGAGAATAGAATGTCGCAATAACCTAAAATGCTATGACCCACAACTGCAGCAAAGCCCTGTGGGATGTCTGACATTAGCCAGATAGTTTTTTAAAAAATTCCTAAGAATTGGCCAGGTGCAGTGACTCACACCTGTAATCTCAGCAGTTTGGGAGGCTGAGGAGGGCAGATCACCTGAGGTCAAGAGTTGGAGACCAGCCTGGCCAACATGCTGAAGCCTCATCTCTACTAAAAACACACACACACACAAAATCAACTGGGCGTGGTGGCACGTGCCTGTAGTCCCAGCTACTGGGGGAGGCTGAGCAGGAGAATCGCTTGAACCTGGGAGGTGGAGGTTGCAGTGAGTCAAGATCGCACCACTGCACTCCAACCTGGGTGACAGAGGGAGACTCCAGCTCAAAAAATAATAAATAAAATAAATAAATAAATAAATAAAAATTAAAATATTAAAATTTCCTAAGAATTGCATAATTCTAAAAAAAGTTTAACAATCTCATAAAGTACAAAGTCCATATAGCTTGACTAAAAATGTATTTAAATATCTTTAAAATACAAAGGAAATAGAAAATCCAAACAAGTAATCATCCTGGGTAGGAGTTGTTGACATCTGACATTTGAATTTAAAAAAATAATGAAAATATCTTGACTCCTGGTATAAAGGGCTACATAAGCTTTGAGACCAACTTTGTTACAAGTTTGAGGCTCATGATCCAGTAACTCTAAAAAGGAGCTCTTTTGGCTCAATTAGTATATAAGATCTCTTACACAATTAAAATCTTTGGCCCTAAGATATCTCAGTTAACTTTAATGTTTTCATGTATTGAGTTTCCTTAATCTTATATATTATCAACTCCCAGATTTTAACTGTCTTTTTTAGTGAATAAAAATATTTTAACTCCAGAAAGTATTAGAATTAAATGTAAAATGTTCCAAAATTAAAACCAAATGTGTACATAATGGATAACTTAGTATATTTGTAATATTTAAAAGAATGTGGTCTATTAGTGTGACCACCCTGTTTCTATCTTAACAGAGTTAATTTCCTGTCATTAACCCAGGAAATGAATGTCTGGGTTAAGATAAGGGATTGTGGAGACCAAGGTTCTTATTATACGAAGCCTCCAGGTAGCAGGCTTCAGAGGGAATAGATGGTAAATGTTTCTTTTCAGACTTAAAAAGGTGCCAGACTTTTTGTTGATTCTGTCTTGGATCAGGAGGGAGGCCTGGGAAAGGGAAAGGGGATTCTCTACAGAATGCAGATTTTTCCCTGCAAGAGATGACTTTGCAGGGCAATTCCAAGATATGGCAAGGAAACATATTTGGGGTTAAAATATTTTGATTTCCTTCCTTATCTATCATGTGATGTATGGCAGACTCAGATTGGGAAGCAGGCCACATTATATAGGGTTAGATAAAGCCTCTCTGATGAGGCTTTATGGTTTGCAGGGTGTGACTCCCCAGGCCCCTTAGATAGGAATTTGGGCAAGAGAAGAAAAAAGGTCAGAACTTAGTCCCCACAATTATTTTCTTATTTTGAGGATATTAAATCAGCCTGGGCATGGTGGCTCTCGACTATAATCCCAGCATTTTGGGAGGCTGAGGCAGGAAGATTGCTTGAGACCAGGAGTTCAAGACCAGCAGTTCAAGACCAGCCTGGGTAACATAATGAAACCCTTTCTCTACAAAAATATAAAAATTAGCCGGGGGTGGTGTGCACCTTTAATCCCAGCTACTTGGAAGGCTAAGGCAGGAGAATCGCTTGAGCCTGGAAGGCAGAGGTCGCATTGAGCCGAGATCATGCCACTGCACTCCAGCTGGGCAACAAAGCAAGACCCTGTCTCAAAAAAAAATAATAATAAAATTAAAAAAATAAAAAAGAGAAAAAAATGTTATGTAAATGAAATCTTAAGTATGTAACTTTTTGGGACTGGCTTTTTCATTTAGCATAATTCATCCCAGTGGTTGTGGCTATAAATCGTTTTTTCTTTGTGTTTTTTAAAATCATTATTGCTGAGTGGTATCTTTCATGGCATGGACAGACCACAGTTTGTCAAATCATTTGTCTCTTAAAGGACAACTGAGTGTTTTCAGTTTGTGACTATTCCGAGTCAAGTTGCCGTGAGCATTTGTGTACAGTTTCTTGTGTGAACATAGATTTCATTTCTCTTGGATAAATGCCCATGTGTGCAATCACTGGGTTGCATGGTAATTGCGTGTTCAGCTTTATTAAGAAACTGCCAAACTGTTTCCTCGAGTGGCTGTATCGCTTTACATTCCCACCAGCAATGTGTGAATGATGCAGTTTCTCTATATCCCCACTAGCATTTGATGCTGCCACTATTCTTTTGACAGATAATTCTAATATGTTTGCCATCTTGATTTTGGTATCTATTGATTGTCTTTTTTTCTTTTGAGATGGAGCCTTGCTCTGTCATCCAGGGTGGAGTGCAGTGGCGCGATCTCGGCTCATTGCAACCTCTGCCTCCCAGGTTCAAGCAATTCTCCTGCCTCAGCCTCCCGAGTAGCCGGGATTACAGATGCCCGCCACTATGCCTGGCTAATTTTCATATTTTTAGTAGAGATGGGGTTTCGTCATGTTGACTAGGCTGGTCTTGAACTCCTCCTGACCTCAGGTGATCCGCCTGCCTTGGCTTCCCAAAGTGCTGGGATTACAGGCATGAAGCACTGCGCCCAGTGATTGTCTAATTTGTATTCCATTTTATATCTTCCTGGTTCTTGATAGGATGAGTGACTTTTTAATTGAAATCTGGAATTTGGGGAAGTATATTTTGAGACACTGGAACTTTTTAAGCCTTCTGTTTAGCTGGCTTCCTCTGACATTGCACTAGTCAGGGAAGCAGTGATGCCCCTCTACCATTGATGCCTTAGTGGGGAGGGGTCCTTGTTACTGCTGGGCAGGGGTGGGAGTTCCAGCATCCCACAGACCTCCCCTGACCCACCCCCCGGACTGGGACAGATAGTAACACCTCGTTATTGCCCTTCATGTAGTCTTCACTGATACCAAGGGAAGCATGGCCTCATTACTGCTGGTGTTGAAAATCTTCACTTTCCAATAGACCCACCCTGACATAGCTACCCTACCCAGCTCAGTGGGCAGTGGGGAATGGGGGTGCCTCATTACTGTTGGATCGGGGAGAAAGTCCAGGCTTTTGACTCGACTTTGCCCATGACTACTCTGGCAGGTATTGGAGCACCCAGTTACAGGCAGCAGAAGTCTAGGCTCCCCATGCAGCCTTTACTGGTAGGGTAGGTGGTGGGGTTTCAGTTTTCTCCTGCAGTATTTGGCAGGGGTGGTCAGTTACTGTCTAAGTTTGCTGTCTTCATAGGCTGCCCTTTCCTGGCCTTTTGGCAGAGAGACCAGGCTTTTGTTGAGACCCTTTTTTTTTTTTGTCTGTACCTTTCTTTGTTACAGGCTTCTTCAGCTCCAAATCTGATACATACGAGAACAAAACAGAACCTAGAAAACTGACCACCCTGTCATTCCTGGGTCCCCGTCTGATCTGTGTCCTTCTCTCTACCTTTCAGAGTCTCCTTATGTTTGTTTTATAGGCAATGTCCAGGCTTTGAGTCATACTCAGCAGGGGGAATAAGAAAAAGTGTAGTCGTTCCATCCTCCCAGGAGGGGACATTTGCCAAGAATGGAGTTTTGCTTTTTGTTTTGTTTTGTTTTTTTTTTGAGACCGAGCCTTGCCTAGAGTGCAATGGTGTGATCTTGGCGCACTGCAACCTCCACCTCCCAGGTTCAAGCAATTCTCCTGCCTCAGCCTCCCAAGTAGCTGGGACTATAGGCATGCACTACCACGTTTTTTGCATTTTTAGTAGAGATGGGGTTTCACCATGTTGGCCGGGATGGATGTTGTGATCCGCCCGTCTCACCCTGGCAAAGTGCTGGGATTACAGGCATGAGCCACCACATCCAGCCAAGAATGGAGTTTAAAAATTTCAGTTTAACCCTAAAAGCACCCATGGGGCCTCCAGTTTCATGGGAGAGTTTCTTCCTGGTGTAAAGGAGATGCTGGGAAGGACAGGCTTAGGTTGTCCTTCTCAAGATTCTTGTCCTTTACTATTCAGTGTTCAGTTCCTTTATTTCTCAGCAGCCTTTGAAACAATGTGAAAAATGCCAGCGAGAATGAATTACTTGGATGTCTTGAAATTAGCATTTCTAATCCAACCTCAGAGCCTCTTAATGAATTTTAAGCTGTCTTTACGGCAGATTTAACCACAATTTGTCACTGCAATGTCTGTCAAGCCAGGGAAACTAGCAGTGATACCCTTGTCCTAAAGAAGGAAAAGGACATGGTCCTAGAATGAACATCAGCAGCCCTCCAATCAAGGTCCACACAGCCACCAAGTAGCCATGTGACCTGGGCCCTCAGTGTGCCCTGATTCCCTCAAGTTTGTTTGTTTGTTTGTTTGTTTGTTTGTTGAGATGGAGTCTCACTCTGTCACCCAGGTTGGAGTGCAGTGGCGCAATCTCAGCTTACTGCAAACTCTGCCTCCTGGGTTCAAGTGATTCTCCCACCTTAACCTCCTGAGTAGCTGGGATTACAGGCACCCGCCACCATGCCTGGCTAATTTTTGTATTTTTAGTAGAGACGGGGTTTCACCGTGCTGGCCAGGCTGTTCTGGAACTCCTGACTTTGGGTTATCTACCCGCCTTGGCCTCCCAAAGTACAGAGATTACAGGCGTGAGCCACTGTGCCCAGCCAATTCCTCATATACCCCTACATCCCCTCCAGACTTTGGATTCTATAGCGTAGGATAAAGAACACCCAATGTGATATAACAACCATAAAAGTGTCAGAGGGTCTGAAGTTGACCTGAGCTGGGTTACACTTATGTACCACTTTCTATGTAGTCAATTTCCAACGAGGTCAGTGGGTTGGGAGCAAGGGATTATGCAAAACCTATGCTTATAAGAACCCTATAAGCCATATCTCTGTGTAGTTATTAGCCTTCATATTTGGAGAGGCCTCTTTCTGGACATGGTGGTCAGCACTCTTCCCCATTCTCCTGATAAAAAAAGCCCTCTTGTGGGAGCCCACGCCTTACGGATCCGATGCGGCTCCCATTCTTCTCAGTCATGGATGTGACAAAGCCCAGGCCTGAGCAATCAGAGCACCCCATTTCCTGACCACCATGACTGGCCCAGAAAGGGCATGTGAGCCCAGCTGGGCCAATGAAAGCCTTCTCTTAGTTGTGATGTGTGAACCTAAGAGAGATTGAGAGACCAGAGCTGCCATGCCCACCCCCCATGCAAGGAGAGCCCACTGAGGGAGGGCCAGCACAGAGGAGAAAAAGGCCGAGGGAGGGCCGGGCACAGTGGGGCACACCTGTAATCCCAGCACTTTGGGAGACCAAGGCAGGCGGGTCATTTGAGCTCAGGAGTTCAAGACAAGCCTGGGCAACATGGTGAAACCCCACCTCTACAAAAAATACAAAAATTAGCTGGGGGTGGTGGTACATGCCTGTAGTCTCAGCTACTTGGGGGCTGAGGCAGGAGGATCGCTGGAATCTGGGAGGTTGAGGCTGCAGTGAGCAGAGATCGTACCACTGCATTCCAGACTGGGTGACAAAGTGAGACCTAGTCTCAAAAAAAAAAAAAAAAAATGGTTGAGAGAGGGACTGATGGTGTCCTTTGGATACTATTTGGGTGATTTTTCTAGAGAAAAGCCTCCTCAAATTCCTTCTAATGGTGAGATTTATTGTTTACAGGGAACGTGGTTTTATAATGATGAGTTTGCTTGAACTAATAGACAGGTATTTTCTTATCTTCCAGCTCTTCCCAAGCGTGTACAGTCCACTTCAAATTGCTCTATACAATGGTCCAGAATAGACCTGTCCTTTGAGGGAAAAGCTTAGAGGAGCCAAAGCGTGATTCTCTGAAAGCCATTTGTCTCCTGTTTCTGAAAGACCATGTAGAACCTGTGGCTGTTTCTAAACAGCTTGCTACAGGCCTGAACCTTCCAGGGAGCACCAACTCGGCTTTTCAAGGCAGAACGAGCTCACAGAATCTGCCTGTACCTTGGAGGGAAATCCATCTCCAGTCACATCCAAATTCTAGCCAGACTAACCCTTTGAATTTCTCACTCCCAAGAGCTACAAATCTCTGCCTATTTTAAAAAGCAAAATCTTTTAAGAAAGCTGAGACAAAAGAAATTTTATACACAAAAATTTTCATAAAAGAGAGAAAGATAACACCATTTCCTGTCCTGGAGACAGATGGTTCAGTCTTGTTAATTCTCTAGTCATATCAGAAGTATAGGCAACAGTGTCGGTGTAATCAATCCCTGCACTGGGAGAGAGAGCCTGGCTATGTATTGTTCATAATCTCCTGTTAAATTAGCAGATTGTTTAGCCATCAGGGATGATCTTATGAATAAGACACAGCCCGGTCTGTGTCTTGTAGGAGAGGGTCTTGACTGGGGCAGTGTCTGCTGTGGAGGTTTGCACCAGCAGTGCAGAGATGCACCAGGTGCTATGGTACCTTAAATGTCTCCTCAAGCCCCAGTTGACTTTTCTGATTCTATCAGACTGCAGAAATAGAAATGTTTGGGTTCATTTCATGTGAATCCAGATGTTTGTGAGGCAAAAGTCCCATGCTCCCGCCAAGCATAAAACATCACCAGTTTCATGAACAGGCAGACACAGAATATCCTTGCCAATCTGTCATGATTGGAGCCACAGCATAACGTGACTGATGATTTGCTGTGCATAGTGACTCGAGAATCACCATTTCACTTCACTTCACTTCAGGCAAGCTTGCTCTTTGGGGTCTTGACTCTAGAGAAATAATAGAAACCATCAGGAGGTTTCTAGGTACTATTTCTTTACCACCCTCCTACTCCAGGTAGGAGAATGGACACCAGGAACCAGCTGGGATCCAGGCATAGCCCTAAATCTACCGATCAGAGCCCAGTCACAGCCACATGCAATCCCTCTTATACACTATGTTGGAAACTTCCTTTGGCTGTGAAACTGCCTTTGCAAAAGTTATGTTAGTGAGAAAATGATGACAGCAAAAGGGATCCCATCTTGCCTTTCCCTTAATTATTCCTGGACTATTGGGCCAAGCTAACTTTGAAAGACATTTAGGCTATAAATGATAATAGGCCTCCCCTGAAACTCAGCCATTTTTGTAAAGCTATAGGGAGACCATCTGGCTACGGGGAGAGAGGGGCCTGAGTCCTTTTAAAGTGCAGAATGAATGATTGTCAACCATTGTTCTGGAGGTCATGAGATATGCAGCTTCCTCAATTACTCCTGCAAATAACATCACTATTGCTAAGGCACAGACATGAATGATTGTCAGCCATTATTCCTGAGGTCATAAGATATGCAGCTTTCCCAACTACTCCTGCAAATAACATCACTATGGTAGAACCTAAGATTGGCCTTTTGAAATATCTTTTCAGGGTTTTTGCATGTCTGACACCCATGGCTCCACCTGGACCCACCAACCCCGATTCTGTGGCCCCAGCCAGAATTGGTTTAGCCCACAGGAGGACAGCTTTGACCCTCTACGATTTCCATCTCCGCCCCAACCAATCAACAGCAAACACCTGCTACCTGGCCACCCCCATCCCTTCCCACAAACTGCCTGTGAAAAACTTCTAACCTAGTAGCTTTGGACAAGATGACTTGAGTATGAACTCCGTCTCCCATGTGGCATAGCCGGCCTTGTGTCTACTAAACTCTTTCTCTACTACGATGCCATGGTCTTTATGTTGTGGGCAGGAAGAACCCCTCAGGGTTACAGCCCAAGTCCAGGATGGAGCAGCCTACCTCTTTGTCTTTTAACTGAAGGAAGCAGGACCTCCTGAGCCTGGTCCTCCTGACCTGCCCAGGTTGCAGATGAAGAACCTTGACCACAGGAACAGAGCAGGGATCGGCCTGAGGCAGGCCTCTGCTGTCTGCTCACAGCATGATGGGGGGAAATGCAATACTGGCTCCCCCAGGTCTGGTCCCAACCAGACCTTTAAGAATGGGAAGCTGGAGAACAGGAGCTGGTGTTCCTTTTAGACGCAATCCAGTGTAAAATGGACCAACCAGATTTGCACACCTACCTCTGAGGGATGAGGGAAGACTAAAGATTCCACTCTAGATCTTCTTAGAACCAGGGATTCTGGGGGAGGTTCTTATTTATGAGCAGAAGAAAGAACACAAGAGAGAAAACAACATCAGGCTTGTCCAACCCGCAGCTCACAGGCCACAGGCGGCCCAGGAAGGCTTTGAATGCAGCCCAACACAAATTCGTAAACTTTCTTAAAACACTATGAGATTGTTTTTGTGATACATGTATATTTTTCAGTTCATCGGCTGTCGTTAGTTGTTAGCATATTTTATGTGTGGCCCAAGATGATTCTTCTTCTCCCAGTGTGGCCCAGGGAAGCCGAAACATTGGACACCCCGCCCTACAGGAATCAACAACAGCTTGAAATGGTGAACCCAGGCTTTCCTGTGCCCCTGACACTCAGGAGCTCCTGGCTGCAGGTCGGGAGGCGAGGCCTGGGGAATCTGCAGCCCATGTGAATAAGGCAGGCTTTCTCCATGGGGTTCCAACAGAAAGCAGAGTCTACCCCACACAGTCCCCTAACCAGAGCCTCTTAGAATCTGAACACAGGGGTCCCTGACCTCTGTACAGCAGGAAGAGGTAGTAAGCTGGGTTCCAGGGGCCCTGAGATCGACCCTGAGACCACTTACTGTGCAGGCAGTTTTCCAGAAGGTTCTGCTGTGGCAACTTTCCTATCATGCACCCTTAGAAAAGCCATCAAAGTCATATTCACAAGTACTTAGGAAAAGTTTTCAAAACTCAGAAATAAGGCAAAAAAAAAAATCTCATTACCTTTTAGTATTAAGCTAAATGATTTTCTAATGAGCCTGTTTGAAGGCCCTCTCACTCTCAGAGAATATACTGGCTTGATTAATAATTGATTAGGGCTGTGTTAACCTGAAGAAAACCGATGAGGTACAGTGACTGATCCATTAGACAAGAGTACCCTGAGGGTTATAGTTTAATTACCCTATGGAAATGCACCAGGAAATATTAATCAGTTTTGTATCTAAATCAAGCATTTTTTCAGCATTTTTTCCTCACTATGTCTCATATTCTCTTTGAATCATCTGTTTTTCCACTGTTTTCTTATCCATGAGTTAAACACAGCTCTCCCATGTGCTTGCAATTATGATTTTAATGACTTCAGAAATATCTTTAACCAAAGATTTGTAACAATTTATTGTCATAATTATTATAATTATATAACTGTAATAATATCATATTTTAAGTATTTGTTAAAATACTGTATTAATTTGTAAACCTATTCATAGAACTGAATATGGTCTCTCTTCTGCTGAGGCATGTTTATACCTCTATATATCCAATTTTTTATCCATCTGACCATTCATATTATCCGCTAAAGAAGCATTAAAGAATGCTTTCTAACTCCTTCTAAGTTCTGTCCCTGTATGAGTCCATTCTCACACTGCTATAAAGAACTACCTGAGACTGGGTAATTTATACAGAAAACAGGTTTAATTACTCCACATGGCTATGGAGGCCTCAGGAAACATAATCATGGCAGAAAATGAAGTGGAAGCAGGCGTAGTCTTCACAGGGCTGGCATAGGAGAAAGAGAGAGAGAAGAGGGAAGTGCTCACACCTTTAAACAACCAGATTTCATGAGAACTCTGTCACAAGAACAGCAAGGGGGAAGTCCACTTCCATGATTCAAACACCTCCCAGCAGGCTCCTTCTTCAACAAGTGGGGATTACAATTTGACATGAAATTTGGGTAGCAACACAGAGCCAAACCATGTCAGTCCCTTACTAACCTCATGACTGGGTAAGTCATACATGCTAAGAAGTGTGCTTTCTCATTTGTCAAACGGGAGCATCATGAGATTGTGGACAAAAGTCAAATAGATTGTATATATAAAGCACTTGGAGCAGTGCTGGTTTATATGTTCAATCAATGGAAAACAATTACAAACGGGGTAGATATTAATCCAACTCAATCAATAATCACTTTAAATGTATATGCCCTAAACATACCAATTAAAAGACAGATTGTCAGAATGGATCATAAAAGCAGGATCCAACCATATGTTGTCTATAAGAAACCCACTTTAAATATAAAAACTCAGGTTAAAAGTAAAGGGATAGAGAAAGATATACTATGTTAACATTAATCAAAAGAAAGTTGGAGTTGCTATGTTAATTTCAGATAAAGCTTCAGAACTAGAAAAATTATCAGAGAAGAGCATTACGTAATGAAAAGGTGCAAGTTCTCCAAGAAGACATAGGCCTAAAAATATATGCATCTAATAACAGAACATCAGAATATGTGAGAACTATCTTTTGTTGATATGATTATGAGTTATTTTATTTTTCAGGTATTCACCTGCAGAAAAAAAAAAACAAAAACAAAAGCAAACTTCATTATTTCCCCATTTTGTTTACCCACCCCTTTCAATGATGGAACATGGAGATGGCCCAGAATAGCTATGGAAACAGAAGCCCAGAAGGTCAGATGTCCACTCAAAGATATCTCAAGAGCTATTATTTGCATTTGCAAGTTCACCTTGTCTAGAAGAAGAAATGTACAAGAGCTCAGCCTGAACAGATGGCCTCTCAGAGGGTGCTCACTGCCACAGAAATCTCAGAATATTGTCTTTAAAACTAAGTCTCCATCCCACACTTCCCTGTCAATTTAAAACCAAGGGCCCCAAGGGCAGGATTTTGGGAAGTATTTGCATACCCTGGCCACTGAAGCCAAATCACAGAGTGAACATTTGAGGCACAGAAATGTGTCAATTTGTACATATTTGACTTTCAAAAACTGTTTAAGCACTAACAAAAGGAAGATCAAAAGGCTGGGTGTAGTGGCTCACGCCTGTAATCCCAGCACTTTAGGAGGCTGAGGCAGGCAGATCACTTGAGGTCAGGAGTTCTAGACCAGCCTGGTCAACATGGTGAAACCCCATCTCTACTAAAAATACAGAAATTAGCCAGGCGTGGTGGTGCCATGCCTGTAATCCCAGCTACATGAGAGGCTGAGGCAGAAAAATCACTGGAATCGGGGAGGCAGAGGTTGCAGTGAGCAGAAATTGTGCCACTGCACTCCAGCCTGGGCAACAGAGTGACTACATCTCAAAGGAAAAGAAAAAAAAGGGAGGCTACTGAAAGGAAGTACTAACAAAAGGAAGGTGTGGGAAGGAGATTGGCTGGCCAGTGTCTTGGGCAATTGAGTCCGGTGTAGCTTTCACTTGGGAGTCAAGTGGTGTTAATTAAATGGCAAAAACTGGTTCCAAGGTATTTACAATCCCTGAGCAGTCTTAAACTTTGAGCTGTGATGCCAAATCCTAGCTCTGATGAAAAACAGCAACCTCTTGTCCTTAGAAAAATGCTATTTGTAAAAATGTCCTATATTACTGAATTTAAATTTGGAATTTTTAAAATTTGAAGACCTATATCCCATATATTAAAATTTGGGTTAGTGGGAAAACTTGGAAATTTAATTTATGAGACTAAAATATATTTCTGATCAACTGAGAGTTAATGAAAAGACATTTTGTTTTGGTTCATGTTGATTTAAAAATATTTTTCCTGGCCGGGCGCGGTGGCTCAAGCCTGTAATCCCAGCACTTTGGGAGGCCGAGACGGGCGGATCACGAGGTCAGGAGATCGAGACTAT
>NW_012122043.1:7440351-7489369 GCF_000951035.1 Colobus angolensis palliatus | reverse complement strand
ATCAAATTTGTCTATATATATATTTTTCCTGCCTTTTTTCTCAGCATAGCTCACCACCAACCTTTTATTAGTTGTTGAAAAGTTCTTACAGTGATTTGTGGATTTGAGGTTGTGGTTGACATGCTAAATATACATTTTTCATCATACATCTTGGTCTATGAGAATGAAGGAAAGTTAAAGATATACTAATCCCAGAATACACCACGGATTTAAAAAAAAAATCCCTTATATCAATATATTCCGTTGTAATTCCTCTTTATCCTAAAAGTAGATTGCAAATATTTCCAAATCAGTAACAGCATCACTCTACCATTGCCAATCATGCCTTTTCATAAAAATGTGTCCAACAGACTTGAGCCTGGAGCAGGGTACATACGTTCATTCTCTACCCATGCCTAAGCACAGCAGCTGTGAGCCCAGACTCCTGGCAAAGACAGGGAGGCTCAAGGCAGATGGCTGGGAAGAGACTTCTCCCCTCCTAACCACTCACACACATGCACACCCCTCACAAAGATCCTCTTCTTATCCGTACCTCCCTGCCGGAAAACCATGGTCTTGTCTGTTTTTGAGCCCTCCTCTAAGAGCTCGTGATCATTTCTTCACTTAGCAAATACTCTCCAGGCAGCTACCAAATGCAAGGCAATGTTTTAATGAATGTGAATCTTTAGGTCCCTGCTTTGTGGAGCGTCCATTGTAGCCAGAGAAGGCAGGTTACAATCTATTCAACAAATGAGCAAGAGATTATTCCTAATGAGCTCTACAAAGGAAATTGCCCAGGGGTGGGACAGAGACCTTGAAGCAGGAAGGTGATGCTGCCTCAGGTAAGATACTCGGAGGGGATGTTCCTGGAAGAAAGAAAGACTGGCAAGAAGAATTTGGCCATTGAAGGACTGGGCAAAAAGAAAAGGAAACTATGAGTAAGGAGGAACTGCATGCACAAATGTCCCTGCCTGAGAAGGGGCTCAGCTTATGTGAGAACCTGGGTGGGGCCAGGAGTGAGACAGCAAGTTCAGAGGGGCCCTGGAAAGGAGTGCACATAACACTTGTGTATCTATGGTCTTCAACATGCAAAGCATGGAGACATTGGACCATGTGGAACTTGAGACACACATGTGGGGGCACCAGAATTACCAGGAGAAGGCCAACCTTCTGACCTGGATGATTTGTGCAGTGAGGGACTGCCCCTCGCCCCCGTCTCTGCCTGTGGAGTTTGAGCCCCTCCTCACAGGCACAACCCAGGAGTGTAGTGTTGGCGAGGGGAAGAGGTAGACTCAACCAGTGGGGAAGAGGTTAGGGGATAAATGCCCCAGCCTCTCCATATGATAGGGCCATTATGCCCCAACTTCCATATGGTCTCTTAAAAGCTCCCCAGAAGGACTGACTCCCAGCTGCCCACACGGTCATCCACTCTCTACTGGTTTTCCTTCCTTTCCTGTTTCATTTTTCCACTTCCTCACCTTTGCTTCCTAGAATAATTTCCCAAATAAACTTCCTTGACTCTTAACAAAGACTCTGAGATTGGATGATCTAGAGCAGGGGACAGTAAGCTTTCCCTGTAAAGAGCCAGACAGTAAATATTTTAGGCTTTTAGGCCATACAATCTCTGTTGCAACCATTTAACTAAGACATTGTAGCATATAAGTAGTATTCTATACCACATAAATGAATGACATGGCTGTGTTTCAGTAAAACTTTATTTACAAAAATAAGCAGCAAAGGGAATTTAACCCATGAATTGTAGTTTGTCAGTCCCTGGACTAGGAGCTTAAAGTTGTTAAGCTATGACAATTGAAACAATTTTCTCTCCTACAGGGATTCTTCTGTCACAGATATCTGCAGGTCACATCTGTGGGTCAGGGAACTCCTCTTCTGGACAGTTCAAGAGACAAAGCCAACATTTGCTTACATGCCTTGGAGGTCTAAGGGCCAAGAGAAGCTTTTCCTGTTCCCCAGGGTGACCTTGCCTTCCATCCCCAAGAATAAATGCTATGGCAGCCACCATTACCAAGCTGCTGCCATTTCATCAGAACCAGTGCTATAGTTCCCCGTTCCCTCCTACCCACGACCTCCCACCCATCTCCTATTTCTGTCCAAAAAAGAGTAGAGATGGAGAGCAAGGAGGCCTTTCAAGGAGGGAAGGCTTCATGAATCCATAGCCATCACCATCTCTCTAGTTCTTTGGTGAAGGGCAGGAGAATTCTGTGTCAACTCTGTGTGGTACCTGAGGTGGGGAGACAGGAGTCTTTCTCCTGGCCATTTGCTCACCAGACCACCTCAGAGCCACCAGAGAGGAGCTATGACGAGGGCAGAGAGGTCTGGACATTTTATCCCAAAGTCTGATGACCTGCATCAATACAGACAACGAAGCCAGCCTCTCGTTTGAAGATTCCTGAAAATGAAAAACTTCTAGGCCATTAGGGTGTGGATGGTTTCTAATGAATGTGCCTCAAGAAGAGGTTGAAGGCCTTTGTACATCCACGTCTCTCAAAGAACACCAGGTGGACTCCCGTGAGCTCTCAGAGCGTCTCCTGGGGAAGCCTGGGGTGTGAAAAAAGGGCAGCTGTCCTGGGTTCCACAGAAAACTACTCAGCCAAGTCCTGAGGAGCCCATTTTGGGGAAGGGCTTGGAGCCTGGGGCTACCGTGGCACACCCTAAACACAGGGGCAGAAACAGGGGTGCTTCCATGAAGTCAGGGCAGGGTCAACACCAAACCCCACCCAAGGTCAACCCACACAGCACTCAGGCCAACACCACGGCATTAGGGGTTCACAGCCCTTCCCACCACAGTCGAGGGAAGGAGCTCCATGAGCAGTGTCAGGACTTGGCTGCCGGAGGACTCTGAGTCAGAGGGGAAGGGTGTGGAGAATCCTAGAGAAGATTCTGGTCCTGGAAACAGCGCTGTAGGTTGTGTTTTGGGTGAAAGATGAGCTGCAGCTGGGAAACTCTCCAGCTAGCAGGCTTCCCAGAGAAAGCATGGTTGTGATGACAGGAAAAACGACAATTGCTCCATGTTTCCACCACAGCAAGGGGACTTGTCCCCATCTGAGTGACATTGCTTAGATTGATTTTCCTAAGCGCCAATAGGACGCCCTTTTTCTCATGGACAGATTTGGCTCTAAACTGGCGAATACCGTGGGTCTGGGCATATCTTTGCACGTCTCTGATATTATCGCCTATGCGTGGACTTTTAATTTTAACTCTCAGAGTTTAAGGGGTGGTCTGTTTGAGTACTAAGTCAAAATTTGACTCCTTTTTAACTATATGGTTTAAAAAAAATCAAACCCTATTTTGGGGTGGCTGATCTTGCGGATGCCCGAACACAAAGGAGAACCTCAAGCTCTTTGCAGAGTTTAGCATCAGCCTGCCTAGGGAGGCATTCAAAGGCCATGGGAAGCCGAAGATTTGTTGCCCTCCCTCTTTTATTTTATCTTATTTTCTTCTTTTCTCTCCTTCCTTCCTTCCTTACTTCCTTCTTTCCTTCCTTTTTCTTTCTTTTTCTTTCTTCCTTTTTCTTTCTTTCTCTTTCTTTTCTTTCCTTTCTTTCTTTCTTTTTCTTTTCTTTCTTCTCTTTCTCTCTCTCTTTCTCTCTCTCTCCCTCCTTCCCTTCCTTCCTTCCTTCCTTTTTCTTTTCTTTCTTTCCTTCCTTCCTTCCTTCTTTCTTTCTTCCTTCCTCCTTTCCTTTCCTTTCCTTTCCTTTCCTTTCCTTTCCTTCCTTCTTTCTTTCTCTTTCCTTGTTTTTCTTTCTTTTGTTTGTTTGAAAGACAGGGTCTCACTTTGTTGCCTAGGCCGGAGCACTGTGGCACAAAAATGGCTCACTACAGCCTCCACCTCCTGGGCTCAAGTGTTCCTCCTGCCTCAGTTTCCCAAATAACTGGGACTACAAATGTGCACTGCTACCTGTAGTGGGCTAATTTTTTTATTATTATGTTTTGTAGAGACAAGGTCTCACTGTGTTGCCAGGCTGGTCTCAAACTCCTGAGCAATCTTTCTGCCTTGGCTTCCCAAAGTTCTGGAATTATAGGCATGAGCCACCATGCCTGGCCTATTTCTTTATCTTTTTATTTCTTTGTTTATCTCTTTATTTTGTAAAGTTTTACTTTTGTTTGTTTATTTTTACCCAGTCTGCTCTTTAAGCTTCTGGTCTTAGCATTTTATTTTGTTTCTATTTATCTGTTTCAAGTGGTTTTTTTGTTTTCTCAATTAGTTCATGATGTTTTAATTTTGTCTTTATCTTACTGTTTTGATATTTTGATTGTAGCTTTGTCATCTTTAACATGAATTTGTTTTATTTTTGCATGTAGTTTCATTTTTCTATTCACCACTCTTTTTCCTAAAGTTTTGTCTGTTTTCACTGTAGCTTCCCATCATTACCTCCATTGCTTTAATATCTCCTTACCATTTATTTTATCTTGTTATTGTTTAATTGGTGTACAGAGATTTAGTTCTTGATTTTAGGAATTCTAGCCAGGGAAGGCTGGTGTCAGAGTGACAAATGAGGGAAAGCTGTCATAGGGCCCTGAACAGCATCACACCCACTTTATTAGGAAGCCAAGTGACAATGGAACGAATGTGCACCTGCCGTGTGTACCTGGGATCTCAGAAACAGGTCCCACGATAATGACCGAGCAACATTTATTCTCATGATAGCCCATTCCCTCCAACCCTCAAAAAGGAGAATCTAAAAAATTTGTTTTTAGAATTCCTGGTATTTTGACCATGTGGACTACTGAAATTCAGGAGGAAAAACCTAGGCACATTAGGATCTCATATCAAAGTTTTCATGGGTCGTCTGGAAGAAGACACCAATAAACAAACCCTCTTCCTTTTAGTCTATTCATTATAGGAGTTAGGTTGTTATCTGAACAGAAGGGGGCAGACATAGGAGAAGATAGGCGAAGTTATTTTGATAAATGGGTAATGGCTTACTTATGAAATCCCGAGCATAGGTCTCCTTCTCCAAGTCATATTTTGTGTGGGACAGTTCACTTTCCTGCTATTGAAGACACCATGGGGTCAATAAAACCACTGGTGATCCTGCAGGCTGAGCAGGTCTCGCCTCTTTACTTTAGCTCAGGATTCTAAAGAAGTCTTGGCCAAAGGAGAATACTCCGCTTCACCAGGGAGCAAAACCATTTTCATTGTTGTCCCTTGATCAACAAACCTTAGACAGAGTCCAATAGTACCATTTTGCAGTGCTGTATTTTAATTCCTGAGAGAGGTAAAAGTCATCAGAAATCTTGCAAAGGAGTCCCGATGTTGCCGAAATCAGCATTTTCCAATCTGTATACACAGGTATTTATAATTGTCCAATATTTCACTGTATGTCGGCAGAGGCTGATAGTGATTAAGATGGTAGGAAGAAATGTCATAATCATAAAGGTGGAGAAAATTGAAGTGCAATGCGCTCTTCAGATGGCAAATGGAAAAATAAATGGGTCAGGTTCTCATTTTGGCAATTCAGGGGGAAATTTTTTGAAGTAATGAAGGGAACTAGAATTAGATAGGATGAGAAATTGGCTCATGAATTGAAAGGCATCATCTGTATCCTAAGTAATAAGAAATTCCAGACATCAGTTAGAGTATTCACATTGCCCTGCTGACATCTCAATAGAGTCTTCAAATGTTTATTGCAAGGGAACGTAAAAATGTTATAGGCAAAACATATTAGCCAAAAAAGCACTGGATTATAATAAAAAGGAAAACAGCTTTCATTAAATCTATATAATGCATCTAGCACTTCCCTACGCATTTTAAGGTGATTGTGTGATTTCATCCTCTCAAGAACTCTGTTGCTGCAAACAAGGAATACGAGGCTAAACACTTAAGCTTCTTGTTCAAACTCACGCAGCTGGGAAATGGCACACCTGGGTCCTGAAGCAAGGAACCCTGAACATAGATGCTTTTCCACTTGATCCCACCCTTCCCAAGATTCTGAGCTAGGTTCAGCCACAGGCTGGCAGTGTGACCTCCACTCTACTCCGGGTTACCGCACACCTGTAGCTCACTGCATACCTGTAGTGTTCTGTGCTGTTCCTGTTCGGTGCACCTGCAGTAAGCTACACATTGCTGGAAGTAGGATTGGAAGCCAGATAGGCTGTTCCTGCTTCATGGTATTTACCAACTGATAGGGCCTCCAGCAAGCAGCAATTCACCATATCCATTAGGACAACATCAGCAAAGTCATTTAATTTCTTAGGTATCCAATTTCTTCATCTGCAGAGTGAGGAATGTTTTAACCTTTCAGTGATTCAGAACTAAGAGTATGCAAAAAAATCACCTACAAGGGTTTTGAAAAATTGAGCCATCAAGGCCCTACCCTAGACCAGCTTTTGAGTTGAGGCCTAAAGCGTGTAATTTGGAAACTTCCTTAGATGATTCGATTCAAACCTGTATTTTAAGAACCAATAGAAATGCCTACTCCAAATTCCTTTCTAGGTCTCAAGTGCTAGTTTTGTCTTTAGAAGATCTTTAAATATCTCTCCGTTATCCAGCATTTATACTTGAACACTGGCAGAAAAAAATACCTACTGGCAGAAAAAAAAAAATGGCAGAAGGCACTACCATATTGGAGCGCCTTCTGAAAAAGAAAAGGATTCGCCATCTTCACTTGGGGTTACAAGTTGAAACTTTCCCCTTAGCAGAATACACAGCTAACAAGAGCCTTTTGGCTGGGCACGGTGGCTCAGCACTTTGGGAGGCTGAGGCAGGTGGATCACGAGGTCAGGAGTTCGAGAACAGCCTGACCAACAAGGTGAAACCTTGTCTCTACTAAAAATACAAAAATTAGCCAGTCATGGTGGCACATGCCTGTAATCCCAGCTACTCCGGAGGCTGAGGCAGGAGAATTGCTTAAACTCAGGAGGCGGAGGTTGCAGTGAGCTGAGATCATGCCATTGTACTCCAGCCTGGGTAACAGAGTGAGACTCCATCAAAAATAACAAAACAAAAAAACAAAACAAAACAAAAACCTTTCATGTCAAGCAAGGAAATGAAGAAGTTCCTGATGCAAGGTCCCTCCACCAAAGAAATTCAAGTTCCAAACATGCTGCTGGGGAATGGGCTTCTGCCTAGTAGAAAAATCTAGTATTTGGTTCAGGACGATAGAGGAAAGGGAAAGCAAGATTAAGAATTTACAGATATCATTGCGCAGGAAATGAACTTCAGACCGTGCAATCTGGAGTATGAGCAAAGCTGAACTGGTTTTTGGAGGGGCAGAGAAGCTACCAAAATCATCCAGATCGTATGTATGCCAAACACATCATTTTAGAAAATGTTTGCAAAAGGAGAGAACTTCAAACCAAAATTGCTCTTCCTGAGTTTTCCACAAGTAGTCACAGACTTTGTAATAAGGAAAGAAATTGAATGCAATGAACACAGAATTCCATCTACACACAAAAATTCATGGAAAATCACTTTAAAGTAAGGGGAAATGCGATGATGGCAAATTATAATTCAAATTACTACCAGATCAATGTTATTTTTCCTATTAGATTTTATTTTTCCTTCTCTTCTTCTGTAAGCTGATGCTGTGAGAACAGGGGCTGCCTTGCTTCGATACTTAAGTCAAAGTTGGCCCATGAGATTGTACAAAGGTTAACCAGCTCTACAGCAAGAAAAATATAGGAAGGCTATATTTAATCCATTCACTGTCTTCCTCCCTCATCCGTTCCCACACAGCTCCCATTATCTTCCATGAACCTTAACAGCCAGTGCCGTGTCACTACTGGTGGACCTCCCCTGAGCTTCCTCTGTCCCTAAAAGTGGGATGCCAATTCATACCCAGGAAGAGCAACCACAGCTTCCACCCTCTCCCTACATAAAAATTATAGCCATTCCAGGGATACTGCTGGGCATGAACTAGCAAGACCCAAACTGGGGTACATGGTATACCAGAAAACCTGGGAGCACACCTTGGACCCAGTCCAAGAGGCGCAGAGGCAGTATCCCAATGGAAGCCACCAAGAGGCAAGCCAGGAAAACAGGAGCTAACATCAGGAATCTGCCAGGCAGAACAACCAACAGGGGACAGTGACTCCAAATTGACTATGGGAGGTGCTGGCTTGATTCTGGGAGACAGCAGGACCCTCAATCTCTCCGGTGTAGATGCTTCCAAGAAGATGAATGTGTGTGTCTCTATGGGCACCACTGGGCATCCTGTGCATTCCATATAGGACCCCACCTCTTTCTGGAACCTGTAGTCAAGCTGCCCTTTCCTATGGGGACCTAAGCGCAAGCCTCATGTCAGGCCCTTCTGAGAAGTCCCCAGTACCCACGTTGGAACTTCACCATGACACTTCCCTTTGAATCTGTGCTATTTTGCAAAGTAAAAAATACCTCTTCTTTGCCATGAGTTGGACTATGTCTTAACTGCTTTGTAAGATGATAAAGTCCTTGAAAGAAATTGTTTTTGTCTCACTCATCTTTTTCTTAATCACCATCCCCACTATGTATCGAATGCACACGATGACCTTAAGTCGAATCCAGGGACTTTCCCTCAGTTGCTGAAATTGTGGTTCCAACAGGGAGCAAAACACTCTCAGCTCAGACTCCAGCTCCTTAGGGCCCAGAAGGATTCCAAGTAAAATATTGCCTTGCTTTTTAAGTCAGGGCTTTTTAAGTCAGGCCTTGCTTTTTAAGTCCAGGCTCCACACTCACACAGCAGGTGCTGCCCTTCCTTGGAGCATTGATTTCTTGCTCACGCTTTATATTTTTATTATTAAACAGATAGAAATACGTTACGGAAAACACAAAATTCTACATATTTCTTATACAAAACATGAGTCCTCACTTGGGGTAGACTGTCAAGATCTCAATGTACCTTGCTTTGCCATTAAGACAATTCACTGCAATATGTAATCCTCAACACAGAAAGGTGAACAGAAACGTGACCTTGTTTTACCATTGCCAGACCTAGGCGTTACATGATGCTGCTTCATGAAAATGAGATGCAAGGCTATCCCTGGGCTTAGCAAACCAGAAGCCCAGAGGGGAATCTCCCAGAAGAATAAATACATGAATCTATACGAAAGCCTTCCTAATCCACATTGCTCAGTCACAGGAAGGCTTCAGTAGGTATCACTGCAATGGCGTGGCCACCTCTTTGCTACACAGAGTAGGCTGCTGCCAGGCTGGGCTCAGCTCCATCCCCCTGGGGTCTGCCTTTTTGACATCTTGTGTTTGGTCTTTGCAGGGAACTGATTCCCTCGCTCTTTGTCGCAAGCTGCAAAGCCAGCTCTCAACTCTGAGATGAAGGCAGGATAGGCAGCAGGACCTCCCAGGTAGTGAGCAGATGGATTAGAACTAGTTTTGCAAAGGTGACGGGGGAAGGTTGCCATGGGATCCTAGCTCTGAGGAATGGCAAGCAGATGTGGGGGGTGCAGGGGTTGGGGGAGGCAGCAGAAATCCCATCTAATTCAGTATGCTTTCCAATTAGGTGCCTTTCAAGTTAAGGTCTCCTTCAGGTCACCTTCAGCCACTTCTTGAAGGTTAAGCAAGTTTCACTTCTAGTGTACATTATGCAAAGTGGGTAACAAGTATTTGTTGTTTATTAACATTATATATTTTACAGGCATCAGAGGATTTCAGACTTGACCCTGCCAAGCCCCCCACAGACCTGCTGCTGGGAGAGGAGCCCCCAGCAGACAAGGCCCAGTCACCCCTAGCTCAGCTCCAGCCTCTGCTACATACTGAATTTTCTTATAAGATTCTCTTTAAAAGGAGTTTCCACCACTAAGATGTTGAAAGCAAGAGTTTGACATGATGAAGCCCGCATTCAGAATCCACACACAGTCCTGTGTTTTCTCTGCCCTAACTCCACGAGTTCCCATCAGTTTGGCCTTTCAGGTTGCATGGCCTTCCCTCTATGTCCCTTGTCTGGGGACCTGAGAAGCCTCAGGTGAAAACTTGGCAGATGCTGGTGCTTCTGATGGTATCTGGAAGGTTAAGGGCAAATCCTGAAGCATCAGTTTGCTCCCTGCCCCTTGCAGAGCACTGATAACCAAATCCACATGAGAAAGATGCAGACACCTGGTGTCCCGTGTGGGCTCACTGCCTATCGGGCTCCGCCCCTGCCTCCCAGCACAAACAGTGAAGCTCTGTGGAAGGCTGGTGACATCATTCTTATCAAAACTTGAGGGCTGAAGACTTTGGGAAACTGCACAGCCTTTCACTCCTGCCCTGCCCAAGCTCAGCCCGCCCATCTGATGTGCATGGCCCAGTGCCCTGCAAGTCAGCAGTCAGGACTGCAGCAAGGAAAGTGAAGTGGGAATTCGGCTCCCCCAACCCCAACTGGGCCTTTGAGCTCCAAAACCCTTGAGACTGAGAGATTGTCACTAGGTAGGGTTTTGGTTTGGAGCAAAAATAAACAATGGTTGCTGCATTCACCATCTGAAATTGGTGTCGACGGATGCTCTACCATCTCTGAAATGAGAATTGTGTTCTTGTCAGCAGTGCAGTGGGCACCCAACTGATTTTTTTAGGAACTAGGTATTTATAAAGAAGCAAGACTGGGCCGAGACGGGCGGATCACGAGGTCAGGAGATCGAGACTCCTCCTGGCTAACATGGTGAAACCCTGTCTCTACTAAAAAAAAAATACAAAAAACTAGCCGGGCGACGTGGCGGGCGCCTGTAGTCCCAGCTGCTTGGGAGGCTGAGGCAGGAGAATGGCGTAAACCTAGGAGGCGGAGCTTGCAGTGAGCTGAGACCCGGCCACTGCACTCCAGCCTGGGTGGCAGAGCGAGACTCCGTCTCAAAAAAAAAGAAGCAAGACTGATCAACAGACATGTAACTAGGAGCCTCAGGGAATCCCTGGTTTTAATTATTGGAAATATTATATTTGGGTCCTATAGGATATGACCTGGAGGATCCATGAAGATCCCTTTGGTTACAACAAACAAAAATTCAGGTCGTGCTAGTTGGAGCAAAAGGGGACACTCGTGAAAAGGAAATTGAGTTGTCTCATATGAGACACATCCCGGCTTCCACCACCAAAGAGCAATGGGCTCTTTTCCATGTGCATTTCAAAACATTCCTGGAGAAAAAAATCCCACTTGGCCAGGCTTGGGACAGGCCTTCTCTGGCCCAGACAATCAAGGCCAAGCATGAAGGCCTTATTCACAAGGAGAGAGCCAACCCTAGGGAAGGGGGTGGGATCTGAGCAGGCCACACAAGAGGGTTTAAGCCCCTAGGCCTGACCTTTTTGTGCTAAAGCAGCAAACCACAGCTGAATCTGGTTGACTGCCTGTTTTTGTAAATAAAGTTTTATTGGCACGCAGCCATACCCAGCTGCCTTCCTATAATGGCAGAGTTGTGTAGCCATGACAGAAACACTATGGCCAGCAAAACCTAAACATTTAGTATCTGACCCTTCAGAGGAAAAGTTTGCTGACCCTGTGCTAAAGGGTGAGACATTTTAGGAGAGAGTGCAACGGTGGTCCCCAGGTCTGGAACCAGCTCATAAGGAAACAGCCATCCTCCTGTCTCAGGATTCATGCTGTTTAGATGCATCCTATTAAGTAATAAAATGGAAATGTTGTGACTTGGGGTTGAATTTTGTGGATGTGGAGCCAGTGCTGTGATTTTCTTGTGTATTCTGGATTTTGGATCTTCAGGGAAGTGAGATGCGGGAAAGATTTGATATTGGAATAACTTAGCTTTCAAGGCTCTCCAGGAAATATGCCAGTTCCCATGATGTAATAAGAAACATGGAGGTTACAGAGTGAAATGCATTTACATTTATTTGATGACTTTTTATGGGGAATAATGGAACAGGTTTTATGGAATAGTAGCAAGTCTGCATCCTTTTTACTGAGCAGAATTGCGCCACATAACTTGTGCTGCCATGTACTGGGGGTTACCCTGTGTGACTCTCCCTGGAAGGTGTGTGAGATACTGAGGGTTCTGGAACAGAAGGGACTCTTTTCCTCCTCCTGCATAGATGTCCATCAGGCAGTCACACTGGCAGGCATGGCCAACTTGAAAGCTTTCTTCAGAACCATCAAGAGGCATTCACTGATCCCTTACAGATGTGACATGTGTTGGTAAGGACTGGGGAGGCTGCCCCATGAAGGAGTGGATAGATCTTTCCTGAAACATTATTCAGCTCTGCATCCAAGCACTGCAGGGAAAGCAACATTCCTGCTTGATCCAACCCCTGGGTATGAGGTCCACTGGCCTCTCAGAGAGAAAGAACCAGGAGGAAGGGATGGTTGGCTTGAGCCTGTCTCCCCTCTTCTCTCTGTCAGCACCCTACCTGCCCCACACACAGCTGGCATGTGGAGAGGTAGGTGAAGTGAATAAACTCACCTCCCAGATCACAGTTCCAAGGTCAGCAAGTTAAAGGTCAAGCAGAGAGTGTGGAGTCTCTCCTTAAGAGGTTTTCCTTTGAGTACCTTGGCTGGATCCCCAGACTCTCTCTTTACTGGGCTATTCTAAGCTCCCTTTGTCTTCTCCTCATGTGGCTGAGGTTAGAGGTTCATATGAGAAATTTCCTGGCCTTTGGATGTCCTGAGATAGACACCCAGGACCAACTTTGTGTTGGCCTCAGGGTGAAATGGCCTCTATGACTTCATCTTTAGGCTCAAAGTAGGTTCATCATGTGCTCCAACCCTTCTGAGCTGCAGAGACTATACTGGAACTTAGTGCATGGGGCTGGAGCTTCAACAGTGATATGATATTCCCCTGAAATTGCCCTCTGGGCATGTACCTCTCTCAGAGACCTGATGGGGAGGAAAGACAAAGTAAGGTTGAAATTAGGATCTTTCTGGGTGCACTGGCCCAATATTATCTCATAATCTCATCTCCCCCGACAAATACCAACCTAGATCCCTTATCTCGGAGGACAATGCTCTGTCCCAGCCCAGAGTAGAAAAATGCTGAGCCCACCTCGCTGTCAACTTTCTACGCAGGAGGAGGGGAGAGCTGTCCTGCGAAGACTCTGCTCTAAAGCTGTGCCAGGCACAGCCTTTTGGAAGCTCTAAGATTTTGTCACAAAAAGCAATATGGAAGAGAGGATTTCATTAAGATGAAGCCAAAATATATTCCAAGCTCAAATTCCAAAACCTAAGACTCCTTTCAAGAAGCTTTACAGGAGCTTTTCATGACATTGAGCTCATCTAATCCAGATACTAAATTGCTTTCTGTTCACTCATCATCATTCTTAGCATTCCTCATGAGGATACACATAAAATAAAACAAAACAAAGCAAAACCACAGCTAAACACTGTAGGAAGCAAATCAAACATGTCATACCACACGAGGCAGCATTCATGCCCGCACATATCAGGGAGCAATGAGAATCATTGCTCAGTTGTTCTCTGGGAGATACAGATACCAATGGGCTGGGGGAGATCCCTGAACACCAGAGAGACCTTGACCCCAGACGGTGCCCAGGCTCTTGACATCCTCACGAGAAGGAATTCAAGGATGAGTCAGAAAATAAAACAAGTATGGAGATTTACCACAAAGGGAAAAGTACACACTCTAAAAAGGGAGGTGTGGGCGTACTTCAGAGTTAAGTAAATGGAGTCTGGGGCTGCTACCTCTATGGATTTCTTTAATCAAGGAGTGGAATATTCATGAAAGTACTTGGAAAAAGGTGAAGATATCTTAGAACTGTGGTGCCATCCATTTTTACACCAAATATAGGTGTTCTCGGAACTGTCATGGTGCTGATGGGTGTGTGGCTAGTATGTTAATGAGCACATAATGAGGTCCTAGGAGAAACCTAGGTCAAATCCAGCACCATGTGGGTTCCAGTCATTCTTACCCAGCTTGGTCCACACCCTGGTTTTTCAGGGTCTTCTCAGCCCATAGGCTCCAGTCATGTGAAACTCCTACCTGAAATGTTTTATTCTCTTGTGACCATCCTATATTATTCCTGTCTCAAAACAATAACCTCAGAATAACACCTGAGTTATTAGGATAGAATATGACCCACACTGAGGTCTCAGGGTGATCTGCTAGAACACCAGAGTCCTCCGGGATGAGTTAGTGGACATCGGGACAATTTCAGAGAAGAAAGCAGCACAATCCTTTCTTTCCACAGACTCCCAGCACTGACCATTTATTGTTTCATCACAGGGCCAGATTACAGGTGAATCCTCTCATTATTTATATTTCCTCTACAAGAAAGAGTGCCAGCAACCCGAGATTCCGTTCATTAATCTAAGCAGGTGAAAGCCAGCAGGCCTGCAGCTGGAAATGGTTTCAGGAAAATGAAGCAGAGATTGCCTTCCTTCAATGTCTTATGGTAGGATGATCACTGAGCCTCTATCAGTCCTCAAAACAGGGACAAATGACACCTATTACTTCCCTGATAAAGTTTCGATGTGTGTACTCATGGATAAAAAGCTAGGTAAATTACTAGGAAGACCACCTTCCAGTCCCCAAATAAAATAAGACTAAATGACAGTGAGGTTCAATCTCCTTCAGGGAGATTGGCAAAAAGGATGGAGTTGTCAAATTGAAGAGGGGCCACTGCTTTTTCCATTGCCATCACATTAGTGCCTCCGCACCTTCTAAACTTGTATTTGCTCACCACTGAGGTTGAAGTAGGGATAAAAGTAGGGGGGAAGGGAAGGCAAATATTTGCCTAAGAGATCATTGTTTCTATAGCTGTTTGCTGTGTTTTCTTCCTAAGCCAAACACCACACACCTATCTCCTAAAGAAAAGACAGAGCCTGTTTAACCAGCAGCATAAGCAGGTGTTCTCTCCCTGTTCTAAATGGACTGCTTATGCTTGCAAGCAGAAACATGCTGCTCTAAACAAATGCCATTCAGTTGCTTCTAAATCTGTATGTCTGAAACACCTAGGGGGGCTTGCTATAAATATAAATTCCCAGACTGTACCTCCCAGGATTCTAATCCAGTTGGTCTGGGCGGGGGCCCAGGAATCTGAATGTCAAGTAGGCACTTCTGCTCCTCCCTGGGAGTGCTGGGAGCTGGGCATAGCAGCTTTCTGCATTCCCATACCTCACGTTAGCATTTCAGAGTAGAAAAAAGGAACTTGGAGATCATCTTACTCAGTCTCTTTGTTTTACACAGAAATAACATTGAATCTGAAAGAAAGAACCTGATTTGACTAGTCAGGGCTGAGACTGGCAGAAAATCTCTGGTCCAGGCTGCCTGCCTCTTGCTGAATTGAGAACTTTGGGATATGTTTCTGTAAAGGGCTAGAAGCAAATAACCTTGGGAGCAGGAGAGGCTTATTAGGAGTCATCTATAGAAAGAAGCCTTTGTTCAGAAAAGATGGCTTTGAAAAAGCAAATGTTAGTGTAAGATGTTATATTAGAGGAAGGGCCCGGGAAAATTCTGCCTGGGGCACAGGGGCACAAAAACCGGTCTTTGTTCGGCCATCTGCAGTCTGCATCTGAGTGCCCAGGGAAGAGGCAGGAACTCAGATGGCTAATAGCTTTTGAACTCCAAATAAAAGGGAAACAAAGTCATTCTTGAACAAAAGGACTGTAGTCTTGAAACAATTCTTAAAGAGAAAGGCCCCGTTGATGTGTATTCCTCCCCAATGGAACTTAATTAGGCCACACATGTTCATGCACTTTGCAGACACCGGAAAATCCAATCCTTTCTGTATTCCTAGATCCGAGAGGAGCGCGGGTAGCTTACAACTGACTCAGTAGCACTATATGGATTGTCAGAGATATTATGTAAATAATTATGGAGTTACCCTGATAACATGTATGCCCATAACGGAACCACTTCTGGGTACCCTGTGCACACCCTTCACCCCAATTCTTACTGAACCACAGGACCCAGAGCAGAACAGATGCTGAGAACCCTGGCCATGGGCCTGTCAGGCAGGGATGTGCACATTGTGGATGTGCTTAGTGTGGATAATGGGGATTCCTGGCAAATTTTAGACCTGGGTAACAGCAAACACAATTATTTCTAAAATTCTGGGTGTTTCAATTTTCATTCCATTAAAACTTGCATCATGAAATGGGGGCCCTCTGAAGAATTCTCAACAAAAAGGAAATAGGAAGAAGCAGGGCCTCCCTGGGCACTTGCCCCACCGTTTGAGTGATTTGTGGACCAACTGTGACGTGTTGAGCTCATCACTTTATTCATTTAGAAATGTCTGCAGTGCACGTATCCATGGGTTTCTAACCACACAGCCCATTAAGCAGAGCTGACAAAATTGAGGCCCTGTGATATCCTCGCAGGTACTGACAGAGCTGGGACAAGGACCCAGGAGACCTCCCACACAGCATCCTTTCTACACCAAGACACAGCCTTGAGGACCTCTTCTCTGCTGACATGAATTTCCAAATTATTAGCTCTTTCCTGAGTAATCAGTGACATCTCATCTCTCCTGGATTTGCATGGAGTCTTCCGGAAAATTTGGGGTCAGTCTCTATAGCAACTGCATCTGGTGTGATCCCCCCATGAGTCAAGCCTTGTGTGACGCTTCCCCTTGTGTGGAATCTGAGACTTGATTCTAGCCAACAGAGTATGTCAGAGGTGATGGGATGCCCCTCACTAAAGGTCATGTTACATGCCAGATGGTAGAAAGTGACCTGCCTGATTGTGTTATGCTGTATGACAGGAGTCCCTAACCATGGGGCCATGGACCCGTACCAGTTGGGAACCAGGTTGCACAGCAGGAGGTGAGTGGTGGGTGAGCGAGTGAAGCTTCATCGGTATTTACAGCTGCTTCTCATTGCTCACATTACCACCTGAGCTCCACCTCCTGTCAGATTAGCAGTGGCATCAGATTCTCATAAGAGCACAAACCCCATTGGGAACTGTACATGTGAGGGTTCTAGGTTGTCTGTTCCTTATGAGAATCTAATGCCTGATGATCTGTTACTGTCTTCCATCACCCCCAGATAGGACCATCTAGTTGCAGGAAAACAAGCTTAAGGCTCCCACTGAGTCTACATTATGGTGAGTTGCAGAATTATTTCATTATATATTACAATGTAATAATAATAGAACATGCACAATAAATGTAATGTGCTTGAAACATCCTGAGACTGCCCCCCACCCCACCCCTGGTCCATGGAAAAATTGTGTTCCGTGAAACAGTCCCTGGTACCAAAAAGGTTGGGGGTTGCTGCTGTAGGAGACGCTCTCACAGTTGACTGGAGTGAGATTACTTGAAGACATAAGCTGCTATCCTGTAAGAACACCACATGGCAAAGAACTGCAGACAGTCTTTAGGTGCTGAGAACAGCTGCAGCTACAGCCAGCTAGAAAACAGGACTTAGTGTAGAGCCACAAGGGACTGAATTCTGCCAACAACCACACGAGCTTGGAAGAGGAACGCAGCTTGGCTGATATCTGACCACAACCTTGTAAGAACCTGAGGTCCCAACTAAGCCATGCCGTCTCCTGACCCACAGAAGTCGCGAGAGGATAAATGCACAGTCGATTCTCATTATACACCATAGTTATGTTCTGTGAAGTCACCATGAATGCCGAATTAGCAAATACCATTGCTGCTATGGGGAATACAGGGTTAGGTTCCTGGGAGTCTCTGGTCACAACATGTTTTGGTTACCAATCAATATGTAACCTTGCTTTATGTGTGTTTCTGTTGACAGGCACCTGATTTAATATATATTGTCGATTCATAATATTGAACAACTCATGGCCAACAATGCCACAACTCATGCCTGAGTGAAGCTTCTCTAACACACAGATTTCCTCCAGGAAGCACATCACAGCCTTCTTGTGCTTGGGAACGCCAGACGGCTCTTCAGTGCTGTGCTTGGGACCATTTTAAACAGTGAAATCACCATCAAAAACACAAATTGGTGATGAACCTTGGCACTAAATAGACTGTGAAAAGGACAGTTGTTTACAGCGTGCGAGCTGGAGTGAGAAGGCAGAGCGTTGCTTTGTTCAACTCAGTGGGATGTGCACCTTGGGTGACTCAAAAGTTTCAAAGTTCTGTGCACATCCACCAGTGAGCACGAAAGCACCTCGGGTATCGATTTGGGGGTTACAAATCCATTTCAGCAGTGGGAGGATTCACAAATATGGAATCTGCAAATGATAAGGACAGGCTGTTTTGTTGTTTTCAGCTGCTGAGTTTGTGATCACTTGTTAGGCAGCCATCGCCAACTAACTGTCTCTCACTGCCATCACTCTGCCTGCCGGCAAACCCCAGACAAGTTCCCTCTCGGAAATAAAATTCTGTTTCCGGTGAACATGCTGTTTCATACTCCGACTTTCTTTGCCTTCAGCCTTCCCTTGAACGTGACTCCTGTTCTGCACGTATGAGGACGTTAAACAAATACTGTTCTTCTGACACAACCTTTCTGTTATTTGAGTGTTTTATAGTACATTCCTAGAACTCCTGTGTATTAGAAAAACACAAGGAGGTGAAAGGCTTTGCTGCCCTTCATAAAGATATGGTCTCTGTAGCAGACACAACTCATTCCCTCAGCCTGGCTTAAACATGAGGTCAAATCTCCTTTATTCTTTGGTTTAAATCATCACATGGTTTAAGCCTTTTTCTTATCCAGCAAGATCATTTTTCTTGCTTTTACAAGAATCCCACTTCCTTTCCCTGACAGATCAAAGAATTCCAGAGCTCACTCATCATGACTCACCCATGCCCCAGCCAAGTTCACAGGATCGAGAGAAAACCAGGAAAGTCGCTCTGCCCTCTGGCCAGCCCAGACCTTGGCTGCATTGCTGTGGTTGTTGCCCTGCTGCACGATTTCTCAACCCCAGGGTCACCAGCCACCAGTTCCTTTCCTTTGCGCTCTTCTATTCATTACAGAAAATTGGATGAATACCTCTATGTGACTGAAGCAGGGACTGTCCCCTCTCATATCCACCCCTCAGTGCAGGCACTCTCACCCTTTGGACACAACCCTGAATATCAGACCAGCCAGTTGTGTCCCACATTGGTCAGCAGAATTGAAGCTGAGAGATCCCAGATCCTGCACCGTACAGCCTGGGCTTAGCACTGTCTCCAGTAAGTGAGCTGAGTAGGTTGACAGCTGTGCATAAAGCCATCGCTTCTCCCAAGGCTTGCACAGAAGATTTAGTGGGCAGGTTGCTAGCACCTTCTACTCTCCACTCAACATTGTCTCAGAGACCATCATATAACCCTCCACATTAGTGCACCCCTCACCCTCCAGGTGTGGAATGTGCCCCTCCCTCAATCACTCCTCCAAACCAGCCTGCCCTCAAGAGGGGGGATAAAAACCTCCCAGTTGTATGTACAGATCCTCCTCCTTTTACAATGGGGTTATGTCCCGATAAAGCTATTGTAAGTTGCGAATATCATAAGTTGAAAATGCACTCAATACACCTCATCTACCCAACATTATAGCTTAGCCTAGCCTACTTTAAACATGCCTTAGCCAACAGTTGGACAAAATTGTCTCACACAAAGCCTATCTTATAATAAAGTGTTGAATGTCTCATGTAATTTATGGACTTCTGTACTAAAAGTCAAAAACAGAATGGTTGTGTGGGTAGCATTGCAAAGTTGAAAAATCACAAGTCAAACCATGGTAAGTTGGGCCCCTGTGTGTTAAAAAATACTATCACAAAGGAGCTCTGAGTGGGACAAACACTCTTATGTTGAACTTCACCACTGCAGCACAGGACTTAGATAAATGAAGAGAAAGAACAATATTACGTTTATGACATAGGGAGAAAAATCTGATTGTCCACACACAATTAGCAACGTTTCCCCATCCCAGGGGCTCAGAGTGACTTGGCTATTTCCTCATGTTGCTAGGTTAATCATCATCAGCTGCTTCAATGCAGCAAAATAGGAGGAGAATTAATGAACCATTTCACAGCAAGCACTCACTGCGTCTCAGCGTAGGCTTACAGAGTAGCCTCAAAAATAAATTACGCAGACTTGCTATACGCTTGCAGAATGGAGAGAAGAGCTAACAAAGCCACAGTTTTCCCTTCTTTGAAGCCTCTGCACAAAATATATAGTTTTCCACTTTGGTTGATTCCTCTGGGGTTTTGTATTGGTGGTGATTGATTTTCTTCTTTTATCAATTGATGCTGTGTTCTCAGATCACTGAACATTAGATGTTACAATCTCATTTGTAGAAAGTTATAAAAAGTTATATTTGGAGAACGAGGGACAATACATAAAAAGCATTCTGAAGCATGCTAGCACTTTGGCCTATAAAATGAAGATAATTGTTATAATTTATCACATAATTCTGCTTAAGATTTAATTATGTTGTGACTTTGAGATTTCTTCTTTCAGAATTTATAACTGCAATGAATCTTAAAATAATAAAGGAGTTGGAGAATAAAAGCAGAAGAAAATCCTTGATGTAAAAAAGATATAAGCACAGGATTCTTCAAAGAAAAAAGAAGAATGAGACAAATCTATGTGCCAATGATTACTCTCAACTCAGCCATTAGCTCATTTGCATTAGTTTAATATATATCACCTGCTCATAATATTCCACTTGGCTTCAAAATTCTTCCTCCCTCCATGGCACAAGTGATTGGACATTATTCTCATATGACTTCTTTATCCTAGATTTCTCCTGTTTTAACAGCTACATTCCAAACTAACATTAAGAACTGTCACATGATACCATTTACAAATCATCGGAAGCATGCATGGAATTCAAAAGGGATAAAGTAGCATTCTCCAAAATATTTTACGGGCATTCTTATTTGTGCTTCACCTATTCTGAAAAGTGTTTGAGGCTTCTCACTACTATATATGTATTAAAATAGAATTTTTTAAAGTAAGAGAAGAAAACTGTGGGAACAAGGAAAAGTAAGATGAGGTCAGCACACCTGTATTATTCAACTAGTACTGCAGAAGTGCTGCATAATGGACAATGACAAAATCTCTGTCACTGACAATTGCAGCATTCCCTTTGTACTCATAAGCCTGTGAGTCAGCTGAGGGCCTCTCTCACTGCAGACCCTGCTGGCTCTGCTCCACAAGTCTCTCACCCTCCTGGGACCAGAGAGGCCAGTTGGGGAGTGTTCTTTTCATAGTGAAGGCTGAGCATAGGCTGGCAAATGGAAATGCATGATGCTTCCTAAGGCCTCAGACCTGACAACTATCAGTTCCACTTTCCTCGTCTTATGTAAGTGGAAACTCTAAAGCAAATCTGCACAAGGAATGGGATTCTGGGAAATGTAGTTACCAGACTTAGATGTCTATAGTGATGGTGGTAAAGGTGAGGGTGATGGTGTGATGGTGATGGGTAGTAATGATGATGGTGGTCATGGTGGTAACAGTGGTGGTAATGATGGTGATGATGGTGATAGTGGTAGTGACAGTGGTGGTTATGGTGGTGATGGTAGTGATGCTGTTGGTGGTGATGGTGGTGGCGGTGGTGGTGGGTGATAATGGTGGTTTTGGTGGTGACAGTGGTGGGTGGTGATGGTGCTGATGGTGGTAGTGATAATGGTGGTTTTGGTGGTGATGGTGGTAGTGGTGATTATGTTGGTGGTGATCATGGTAGTGATGTGATGGTGCTGGTAGTGGTGGTGATGGTGCTGGTGGTGGTGGTGATGGTGGTGGTGGTGATGATGGTGCTGGTAGCAGTGATGTGATGGTGGTGGAGGTGCAGTGGTGGTGGTGGTGGTGGTGGTTGTGATGGTGATGGTGATGGTGGTGGTGGTGGTGGTGATGGTAGTAGTGGTGATTATGTTGGTGGTGAAGGTGATGGTGGTGATAATGGTAGTGATGTGATGGTGTTGGTGGTGGTGGTAACGGTGGTGGTGGTGGTGGAGGTGGTGATGGTGGTGATGGTAGTAGTGGTGATTAAGTTGGTGAAGGTGATGGTGGTGATAATGGTAGTGATGTGATGGTGGTGGTGGTGGTGGTGACGGTGGTGGTGGTAGTGATGGTGGTGATAATGGTAGTGATGTGATGGTGGTGGTGGTGGTGGTGGTGGTGGTGGTGGTGGTGGTGGTGGTGCTAGTAGCAGTGATGTGATGGTGGTGGAGGTGCAGTGGTGCTGGTAACAAGCTGACAATAGATAATTAAGCACAGTATGAAAATGTTCAGTCCCTGAGCACCTTTCTAGACATAAGCTTGAAACAACTTTTATACTTTCTAGAATTCAGTTCAAAGGGAACCATGATCACAGAGGCTGTAAGATTCACTTAGGGATGGGTCATTTACAATTCACTGTGGAGTGGGTTCTTTTTATGTGAAGTTTTATCTTCATCAATTTCAGTCATTTCTGTTTTTTATCTGATGATTCCACTGTTTTCTCTGTTTTCTTTTTCTGTGACCCTTATGTCTCATCATATGTCTCATTTTTTTCATCTTTTTACGTTTGGCAAAAATTTTCCTGACCCCACCTTTAGTTTGTAATCTCAAATAGTTGTTCTTTTCCATTTCTTTCTTTTTCAGAATATTTTGTTCTTGGTTTATGTACTAAAAATTTTACATCTCTCTATTAATTGGAATATTATTCTTAGATTTTTTCTGTATCACAAATTACCATAATTTTTCTGTTTGTATTTTTTTCTGTTTCTTTATCCAGGTCTTCCTTGTTTGAGCTAGAAATCAAAAGGTATCTGAGACAAATATCAATCAATTTAGAGGTTTATTTTGCCAAAGTTGAGGATGCACCCAGGGAAAAGAAACACAAGTTACAGTAGGATCTGTGGCCTGTGCTTTATCTGAAGAGAGTTTCATGATCATCAATATTTAAAGGCAAAAGAGCAGGCAGGAGTGAAAGGAGGAAAGAAAAAAAATGGAGGGCAGGCAATGAGGCAAGCAGTTACATTCTTGTGAGGCTCTGATTAGTGCTCACTGCATCGACATTTTACATAAAGGAGAGGAGTAGGGGAAAGTTAATAACGCATTCCTCTCAAGCTCAGTAAATCTACATTCTACATAAGATAAAGTTAGCATGTGAAAATACAGCTTTCTGTCTGGGAACAAAGAAAGGCAGGTTTTGTTTGGTTGTTTCTGTTGTGTGTGTTTCGTTTTGTTTTGTGTGAATCAGTTCCCAGGCTGAACTTTTTGCCTTTGGCATAGTGACTTTGGGGTCTTGAGATTTTATTTTTCTTGCACGGAGTTTAGGTCTCCTCCTCTGCCTGGTGATTCCTGGTCTTCTGTTTGGGATTGAGAAAACAGGATAGGTATCCTGTGTTGGTTCTCTCTGTGGCTGGGTCTCTATGGTATGGTAGGATGTGTTCAATTATTTTAAAAAATAGGCTGCAGTGGTTTCTCTTGGAACATCTACAGGCCACCTCTGCTATGGATCAAGGAGTATATATTCTTTGTGAACTTGTGACTTATCAGGACTTTAATAAACCCCTGCATACCCAGTTAACATATTGCAGGAAGTCGCTTCCCCACATATTTCATTAGCCAACATATTTCCCTCTAACTAGCAGTGTCAGCATTTTCCATTAAATAATCCATGACTTCTCATACTATTTGCCTTTGCCAACTTCATCATATATTCAAACTCCTTCTCTAATAATAGGGCTATATAAACTAAAAATCAACACAGCTTTACAGCATTTTTAATATTTGGAAAAGTCACTTCCCCTCATAATACTTTCTTTCAAAACATTTAAAATTTATCCTTGACACTTTTTCTTCCACATGAACTTTGGATTTATTTTAACAAGTTTTCCCAAAAATAGTATAGAGACTTTGTTTGGAATTATTCTAATTATGTAAGTCGGGAAATATAATCATACAAAATAGTCTTAGCATCCAAGACATGTTATGTAAATATTGGTATTACTTATTTTTAGATGTGTAATAATAATAGTATCTGTAATTATTATTTCAGATAATAGTATCTGTAATTATTATTTCAGATAAGTGGTTATAGACATTATAAAGACCTGATTTTTTATATATTACTTTCAGAATCAACCACTGAATTCTATCAACAATCCATACATTATTTTGGTTGACAATCTGGGGTGTTTATATACAATCATACTGGCTGCAAACAGTAATACTTCTATCTTCTTCATATCAAATGTATATTACTTGTTTTTGTCTTCTGTCCAGAGCCTCCAAAGTAACATTGTAATGTGTTGATAGGAATGAGAAATGAAGACCTTCACTCAGTTTATTTTTCTACAATTTCTCTATTCCTTGACTACACTGGGCAGAGGTATGTGTCTCTGCAAATAAATCATTTTTTGTTTCACTTATTAATCCTATCACCTTGTAATTCATTAATTTCTGATTTCATCTATATTATGTTCTAATTCCCTACTTTGAATAACTTATATATTTATTTTCTTCTTAATCTGGAAATGAAAGAACTTAGGGTTAATAATTGGCCTCTCCAGATACCTTGGAAAGCCTTAGTTATATAGTGTCTTCCTTTTTAATAATTTTCTAAATAATCTGAAATAATATTTGATATCCTATTAGTTATCTGGGAGGACTTTTATTTTATTTGTTGTATCTTAACTAATTGGGTTATCCTTTCTAAATGTTTATTATAAATCTGGAATTTTAGAAAACTATGTTCGTGAATAACAAGTTTTGCTTGGAGGATTTTATAGAGCCAAATATATGCAACTTTTGTAAATGTTCCATGGACATTCGAAAATTAGTAGTCCTATTAGTACGAGCTTTATCTTTTCTAAGTCTTATATTATCATTGTGATAGTCAGAATAGCGACCCCTCAAGATATACAGGTCTTAATCCCTCAAATCTTTGGATATTACTTTATAGGACAAGACTTTGCAGATGTGATGAACAGTTTTGAGATGGGGAGATTATCCTGAATCAACTTAAAGGAAAAAAAAAACTGAGGCAAAATTAATAAAAGTAGAGAGTTTATTTGGGCCAAATTTGAGGACTGCAACCCAGGAGCATAGATCCAAATTGCCCTGAATCTACATTCTAATTAACAGCAGTTACAAGTGGGATTTTAAAGAAAAAAAGGAGAGGCAGTTCCTAAGTTGTTTACCAAGAATTTGCATTAAAATAACATAGTCTATTGAATGTCTATACATTGTCCTTTGTATCACTAATTCCAGGAACAGGATATATAGGTGAGACAGCTGGTCTGAAATGCTTTTAAACAATTGCCCCCAGCATAGGTGTGGAAGGGCGGGGTGAGACTGAAGCCCTCTGCTCAAGTCTCTCTGAGTCTGGCAAGTTCTGCCCACTTCGTTCAGACTGCTCTCAGATATTTTTCTTTTCTCACCTGGATTATCCAGGTATGCCCTAAATGCAAATCACAAGTATCCTTACAAGAGGGAGGCACAGAGAGATTTCATACAGAAGAAGAAGGCCTTGTGACCACGGAAGCTGGATGCTGTGCCGCTGGCTTTGAAGGTGGAGGGAGGGGCCAGGAGCCAGGGAATGTAAGGAATGCAGCTCCAAGCTAGAAAAGACAAGAAAGGGCAAGAAAAGGGGTCCTCCCCAGAGCCTCTGGAGGTGGTGAGGCCCTCCTGACATCTCCGTTTCAGCCCAGTGAAACTGATTATAGCCTTCTGACCTGCACAACTGTGAGACAGTCAATATGTGTTGTTTTAAACCGTCACATTTGTGGCAATTTGTTATGGCAGCCATATGCAACTAATTCTCTTCTCATTGTTTCCTGATCTACCATACAGTAGTGGTATTGATAAATTCTCCCTAATAGTTGTATTTTGATCATTTCTTCTTGACTTTTAAAATATGATTTTACAATGCCAGTACTGGGTTTCTCAGCATATGAAGGCTGAGGACCATTTTCACTAATACCTTTCAACACAACATGACTTTTATTGCCACTGTAAGGCTCCTTGAGTTGATGCCTACATTTTCATGATATTGAAATAATCATTTTCTCTGTTATGTGAACTTTCCTCTCTATCTTTTCCCAGCCTTTTATTTTAAATTGTAAAAGAGCTCTCCTTAATATTTATTTCTTGTATCATATGGTCCAATTTTTGCTGCCTATTATAAGACTTTGCTTTGATATAGTAGAATTTAAACTCCCAACTTTTATTAACATAACCAAAATGCTTGACCCTTATGCCTCTCATCTTGTTTTGTTAGGCTTTCCATTTTACACTTTACTGTAGCTTTCTTTTATATTCCACGTTATTTGTACAATGGCATTTTTAAAAATTGCACCAATGAATACTTTAATTTTTTAAAATATCGATTTAAATGTCTTCTCTAATTATCTAAGTCAAGAATAAAGCAATTATTTTGGCTCCTTTTTACATAAGACTTATTACACTATCTCTTCCTGTGCACTCGATTATTTCCTAGTCTTTGTTAATTTACTTTCACATTATAGACCCAGATCGACATATATTATCATTGCTATTTTTAATAAAGTAAAAATTATTTGAGTTTTTTTTTCTCTTTTTAGGCCATTTTTATGTAACTCATTTATTCATCCAATAAATATTTATTGAGAATCTATACTATGAGCCAGACACTGAGCTAAGAAGTGGCGGAAGCTTAGTGATCAGGACCACACAGCCTCTGCCTAGGCCTCATGGGCCATGGTGCTGTGTGGTCTCTGTGTTCGATCCATTTCAGTTCTCACGCACCCTGTGTTCAGGCCACCTTGAACTGGGCTTGGTTCTTCAGAATCACCATTACCCACCAGTCACCAAGCCACCATGTCCTGAAGCCACCATGCCACTATGTCCCTATACCACCATGCTACCCCATTACCACACCACATCACCATGTCACCATGCCACCCATGCCATGTCACCATGCTACCACACCATCATGCCATCATTCCACCATGTCACTATGCCACCACATCAGCTCACCACCATGCCACCATACCATGACATCATGCCACCATGTTGCAATGTCCCCATGTCACCACCTCACCACACCACCATGCCACCACATCATCATGCCATGTCACCATGTCACACATCATCATGCCACCATATCACCATGTCATTATGCCACCATACCACAATACCACCATGTCACCATGTCACCTTGCCACAACATCACCATGCCACCATATTGCATCATCATGCCACAATGACATCATGTCACATCACCATATCACCATGCCACATCACCATGCCACCATATCTACCACATCATCATGCCACAATGCCACGATACTGCCATGTCACCATGTCAGCATGCCACATCACCATGCCACCATATCACCACATCATTATGCCACCATGCCATAATACTGCCATATCACCATGTCACTGTGCCACATCACCATGCCACCGTAGCACCACATCATCATGCCACAATGCCATCATGTCACATCACCATATCACCATGCCACCATCTCACCATATCATGATGCAATGTTACTTATTGTGCCACTGTGTCATGATGCACCCTGTCATACTCGACTATGTTATCAATTCACCACACCGCCATCTCACCCTGTCACCGTGCTGCCATGCACCATTCCACTGTTACCCAACCCCTGGTAGGTGTTTGCCTGTTTATTTCTCTCTTGTCCCTTGGACTGTGGGCTTCACAAGCGCATGGACCTTTCCAGTTCTGTTCAAAATTTTGCCTACTAGCACAATGCCTTGGCACCTTGCAACCATTCAATAAATGTTTATTAACTAAAGGGGTGAATAAGTAAGGTGCTTTTTTTTGGTAATTAATTCCTTATATTGACTGCTTTTATGTTGGCTAGAATATCTCTTAACTAACTATAAGAGAGAATGTGAATGGTCATTTTCTAATCCCCAATATAACCGAGGATGACCTTGTGTTGTAAGAATGCGACTGGGTATGATCGTCTCTGTACCCAGTTTTGACTCAATTTTTACCTCTTAGAAGTGTATGAATTTGGGAGCATCATCCCCCGGCTTTTGCAGAAGAAATGTCTGATGTCAGATTAATTTTTGTTTGTTTTGAAATAATCTGCCTTCCTTTCTCTTTTGTCTAAATATACGTGGATTTTTATCTTTTTCCTTTAAAAAATCCTATGTAGTGTGTTAGTCTTGCCTGGTATATGGTGTTCTTCCCCCTGCAGATTAAATTTTTGCTCTATCCAGAGAAGTTTTTATCAATTACAACCTCCCTTGAACTGCCCTGTCCACAGGCCGGTGGCCAAGTGACCTTCCCCCACCCACCACCATGTTGAGAACTAGAAAGGATATAGAGGAGGAATAAAGGTAGATGAATGTAGGAACACCACTGATGGCTTCAAAGATAGTCCTTGTGCAGCAAGAGGGTGTCCACTCTGTTTTGTGATTAATGTGGACTCAAACAAGGATCACCCAGGGGGTCAAAGTCTTTTCCCCACTTCTCTGGGACCTGCTACACTGATGTCCTGCAGTGAACAGGGGGTAGTTCCCTGTGTTTCTCAATTAAACCCAAGCTCTGCTAAAATATACAAATAGTCATCCTAAACTCTAGGTCCCACATTGGCCCTAATTTTCAAAGCTGTTGGATGTTTCTATTTTCAGGATTTTTTATTTTTTTGTTTTATTTTATTTATTTATTTTTTTGAGATGGAGTTTCACTCTTGCTGCCCAGGCTGGAATGCAATGGCATGATTTCAGCTGCTGCTCACTGCAACCTCTGCCTCCTGGGTTCAAGCGATTCTTCTGCCTCAGCCTCCCAAGTAGCTGGGATTGCAGGTGGCCACCACCATCCCCAACTAATTTTTGTATTTTTCGGAAGAAATGGGTTTCACCACAATAGCCAGGCTGGTCTCGAACTCCTGACCTCAGGTGATCCTCCTACCTCAGCCTCTCAAAGTGCTGGGATTACAGGCATGAGCCACCACACCCAGCCTGTTTTCAGGATATTTTAATGGAAAGTAATAGAGTATAAATCCAGCCTGCTTAGGTAGCTCTAGGTCAGCCATGAAATCTGCATCCTGATAAGGAGCCTGGAGAGGCTTCCTCAAATCCCCAGGCCACGGCATTGCCAGTGTAACACTTGCATCTCCTGACTTAGCCCAGCACTGCCAAGCAGACCTCACGGGTGTCCTTCTGCCACCTTCGTGATTCCTCCATCCTGTTCTCCCCGTCTGTTTACATTGGTGTTTTTCTTGTCCCAGGCCAGCGTCTCTTTATCTCACGGCCTCTGTGGTCCAGTTAGTTAGGAGAGAGTTTTGAGCAGGTGCAATTAGTTGTGGAGTCTCCGGGGCCTGCACTCACACATGCCAGATCCTGACAAGCCCTGAGTCCTGGAACAGCCGCACCCTACAGCAGCACCCACGGAGCAGCCTTCAGGCCCCGACGCTCCTTTCAAACAATCAGAAGCTTCTGTGGGCCAGAGCCGTCCATAGGGCCTTTGAGAGCCTGGGGAGGTAGAAGGGACAGTGAGGCATCCACAGCAGTGTCTGCAGGGAAAGGGGGGCTGACCTGTCCCCTGGCACAGCAAGATGTGTAGCCCACGCTTTGACTATAGGATGCTCTTATGTGTCCAGACTTCATAAAGCCAGGGCAGCTCTGTGTTGTTGCCCAGAAGAAAATGAAAACCCCCCACTTCCACTAGGGGTCTGTGAGTTGATTTGAAATGCAAATATGAAATCTCTGCATCGTTGCATCTAGGCAGCAGGACAGTCAGCAGCAAGCTGCAGACACCCTACCATCCTGTCTGCAGCAGGAAGCCCCACATACAGCCTGACAGTCAGGCCAAGCCATTTGGCCATTCCCCAGTGCTGCAAGCCCAGGCAGGTTGCTTAACCTGTCTCAGTTCCTGCTTCTGAAAAGTAAAGCTAATGGGGACTATGTCATGAGGTTACTGGAAGATTAAGTAAAATAACAAGCATCAGGCAGCTGACGTAGAAAGTGTGCCTGAGAGGTGGATGGATGGCGCCCTGGACCCTCTCTTTGTCTTGTGGGCTGAGTCCCTCCTGATTCCCACAGGGCAAAAGATGAGCTGATTTTCAGTAGTTTAAGCTGGTCTGCAGCAGCTGAACTCCGCATTTCTAGACCGTTTGAACAGGAAACCTGAGATGAGGGACCGTTTGAATTGGCTCATGCAAAAAAACAATATTTGCTGGAGGTTAGCTGCTGCATTATGAATTTTTAACCTCCCATAAATCAAACTGTAAAAATGGACAAAGGCTGAGTTTCCTGTACCAAGACCAAAATAGACACTGCCTGCGTCTCTCAGACAATTCCGATTATGTTTCCACAACCAAATCATGCTGAGATGAATAGCTGGAATATTTATATTTAGGTCCTAATGTATAATGTAAAATAAATGAAAACAGTCTATCTTCTTGGCACTGAAACTGTGCCACCATATCCATTTACAAAGACGATAACTCCAAGACCAGGCTGTGCAGAGACTCTCGTGCGCCTGGGGTGGGATTTTGCTTCTCTGCTCCCATTGCTTTTCCCTGTAACTGTCGTCACCAGACACCCAATACTAAATGATTAATAGAAAATCCCCAGCGAGTCAGTCCACTGCAAGGTTTAAAGTGAATCCTTTTGTGAACGCTTTATACTGAGAAATACAAATGCTTTAAAAGATCCAGGAGATGGAATCTTGTAACTGCAGAGGACGGTATTTTAACTAAAGAAAGCTTTTATTCACTTGACAAACACATCTTTCTCTGGCAACTCCTATGAGCTACAAACTTAGAGGAATATCATAACAACTAAGATATTTTTCTTCTTTCAATTTAGTGGTAAAGGGAGATATGAAAGCACCTGATTTGCTATGAGGCAGAAAGAAACATGAGCTCAAGAGTGTTATAAGCAAATGTTACAGACTTCTAGAAGGGAAGACCACACCAAAAAGGTGAAGTTGGAGCTGAACTTTAAAGGTTGATGAAGGTTTTGGTATGGAAAATAGAGCTCCAGAGGCCAAGAGAAATGTGGCTACACTGAGGTGAAACTGGCAATAGGGTGTGGAGTGAAAGTATACGATGCAAAAAATAAGTTGAAAGCAAGTATGGGCCAGGCACAGTGGCTCACACCTGTAATCCCAGCATGTTGGGAGACCAATGTGGGAGGGTCACCTGAGGCCAGGAGTTCGAGACCAGCCTGGCCCATAAGGCAAAGCCCTGTCTCTCCTAAAAACACAAAAATTAGCCAGGAGTGGTGGCACACACCTGTAGTCCCAGGTACTTGGGAGGCCGAGACAGGAGGATTGCTTAAACGCAGGTGGCAGAGGTTGCAGTGAGCCTAGATCATACCACTGCACTCTGGCCTGGGTGACAGAGCAAGACTCCGTCTCCAAAAAAATAAAGCAAAATATGAAGCAATTTGGAATAAGGAAGATAGAGCCTTATAGGACACTGGAGGTTTTTAAAGGCTTCCAGCAAAAGGACTGATATGACATCAGCAGTGTGAATGAATCCATTCATTCACTTAACAAATATTTACTGAGCTCCTCAGTGAGGGATGAAGTGGTAGGTAACAAAACCGATAGGCTCCTGCACCCGTGGAATCACAGTTTCATGGGGTGATGAGCATTAACAAATAAACCTGTAAGGAAATGTATTAGGTTGACGCAAAAGTAATTGTAGTTTTTGCCATTACTTTTAATGCAATTACTTTTGCATCAACCTAAAATAATTACAGGCAGAAGAGAGAACTAGGTAAGAAGGGTGCTTAGGGTGGTGTCCAAGGATAGCAGGGAGCCCTGACTAATACTGGCGGTTGGAGAGAGGAGGGAAGGCATCGCTAAGGACCTGGCATCCACACTGGGTCCTGGGGGGGGTCAATGGAGTTGGAAAGCAGGGGTATGCTGGGGCCAGGGCTGTAGCAGAGGTTGGGGGCATTACAAGTGCAGGACTAGGAACAAAGGTCTTTTGGTAAATGAAGAGATAGGCATTTTCAAGAAAACAAAAGAGAAGAGAGTGGCATAAGATAACTCCAGGAGGATGGGACATCTGCAAGGCCTGGCAAGGCACATTCAGGATTTATTTTATTTTATTTTATATTTTATTTATTTTAGATGGAGTCTCACTCTGTCACCCAGGCTGGAGTGCAGTGGTGCGATCTTGGCTCACTGCAACCTCCACCTCCCAGGTTCAAGTTATTCTCCTGCCTCAGCCTCCCAAGTAGCTGGGACTACAGGCATGTACCAACACACCCAGCTAATTTTTTTGTAATTTTAGTAGAGATGGGGTTTCATCGTGTTAACCAGGATGGTCTCAATCTCCTGAATTTGTGATCTGCCTGCCATGGCCTCCCAAAGTACTAAGATTACAGATGTGAGTCACTGTGCCCGGCCCAATTTTTGTATTTTTAGTAGATTAGGGGTTTCACCATCTTGGCCAGGCTTGTCTTGAACTCCTGACCTTATGATCCACACACCTTGGCCTCCCAAAGTGCTGGGATTACAGGCATGAGCCACTGCGCCCAGCCACATTCAGGATTTTAATCAGGAAGTGCAAGGGGAAGCCAGTGTCTGGAGTGATAAGATCTGGTTGGTTGAATAATGTCCCTCCAGCTGCTGTGTGGAAGGTGGATCTGAGAGGAGTGAGTTTGAAAGACATTGTGGTGATCCTGAGGACTATCCTGATTTTTTTATCTTGCCCAATTTTCTATCTCAAGGGTCTGGGGAGTCATGCTCTACAAATCATAAATTCTCACCAGATGGGTTTAATTTAACCTTATATAGGATGACTTACTTTCCAACCTGACTCTGGCATAACATTACGAGACAAGGAAGAACATCAAAATATTTTACCCCAAAACATGTTTCTTTGTCATGTCTTGAAATGGCCCTGCAAAATTGTCCTTTGTGGGGGAAAATTTGCATCTATAAAGAATCTCTATTAACATAGCTAGTTCTTTTTCTTCAAGACCCTCCCAATCCTAAAGGGATTAACTAAAAGTCTAGCACCTTCTAAAGATCTGAATAGGACACATTTGTCATCTGTTATCTCTAAAGGGCAGCCATGGTAAGACTTCAAAAGAACCTTGGTCTTCACAATCTTTTATCTTAACCCGAACATTTCCTTTCTGTGATCCCAGGTCTTTAGATAAACTCAACCAATTGTCAACCAGAAAATGTTTAAATTCACCTATGTTCCGCCTTTCTGGATCAAACCAATGTATTTCTTTAATGTATTTGATTGATGTCTCATGCCTCCCTAAAATGTTTAAAACCAAGCTGCTCCCTGACCACCTTGGGCACATGTTCTCAGGACCTCCCGACGGCTGTGTCAGGGGCCATGGTCACTCATATTTGGCTTGGAATAAATCTCTTCAAATATTTTACAGAGTTTGACTGTTTTCATTGACAATGTGAAGGAGATATGTGGTGGTTTGCACAGAGAAGTCCTGGTGAACCAGGAGGCAAGAGGGCCATTTAAGACCTTCAAAGGTACAGCAGACAGCTCTTGCCGATGTGTTGGGGGTTGGGAGCAGTAGAAGAGGGAAAAGGCAAGGAGATTCCATGTTCTGACTTGAGCCACTGAGCAGAAGGTGGTAATGTTTCCTAGAGATGGAAAAGCCTAGAGTAACATTAATGCGTCAGCTGCAGGTGAGAGGTCAAGAAATCAGCTTGAGATTTGGAAACATTAAATGCCTATGAGACATCCAATGCAGAGGTCAAGTGGACCATTCACAATATGAGTCAGAAGCTCAGAAAAATGGAAACAACCACAGATCATCTGGGAGAAGGGCAGAGTAGAGGCAAAAGCTAGAAAGGGTAGTTTCCATCTCTACTTCCTGTGCCTGGGATTTGCCCCAGCTGACCTTTAAAGGAAGTCTCTGGTGGTCATCTGCCTACCTTATCACAAAGCTCTCCAAAACACATCAACCTTAATTTCAGGTTCAGGTTCACCCAAGAAGAAAAACAGTAGGCTTTTGTCTTATATCCTTTTACAATCACTTACCCTTCTCCAAATCTAGGCCCCAAGCAATCACGGGTTTACTTTCTGTTGTGATAGCTTAGCTTTGCCTGTTCTTGGTTCTTTGGATGTGCCTATAGTAATCTCCAACAGGTTTCTTTGATATTATGACAAGTTATAGACACATCCTGCATTTTCCTTGATAGCAGAATCTATATTAACTCTTCTCAAGAGCCCTGGTTCCTTTTTGTGGGAAATGATATTTAAAGACCACAATCTGGGTTCAAAATGTTCTAATTAATAGTGATGCCTTGTTACTAGGCCTTTTATAAAGCTAGGAAATTTCCAACTGGGCGTGTTGGCTCAAGCCTGTAACCCCAGCACTTTGGGAAGCTGAGGCAGGCAGATCACCTGAGGTCAGGAGTTTGAGACCTGCCTCACCAACATGGTGAAACCCTGTCTCTGCTAAAAATACAAAAATTAGCCAGACGTGGTGGTGTACACCTGTAATCCCAGCTACTTGGGAGGCTGAGGCAGGATAATCACTTGAACCTGGGAGACAGAGGTTGCAGTGAATGGATATCACACTACTGCCCTTCAACCTGGGCAACAGAGACAGACTCTGTCTCAAAAGAAAAAAAAAGGCTAGGCAATTTCTAAAAATTAAGATAAAACACTTCTTAATTCATACTGTCAGCTTCCAATCCAGATTCTGGATATAGGCTTTTTACTAAAATTGATTAATCTTACTTCTATTATTTTTTCTCCCATATAGAAAATTCTTCTTCTCAATGACACCAGCATCATTACTGATTTGCTTTCAACTAACACACAAATAGCCTCTGAGGCCGGGCACGGTGGCTCAAGCCTGTAATCCCAGCACTTTGGGAGGCCGAGACGGGCGGATCACGAGGTCAGGAGATCGAGACCATCCTGGCTAACACGGTGAAACCCCGTCTCTACTAAAAATACAAAAACTAGCCGGGCGAGGTGGCGGGCGCCTGTAGTCCCAGCTACTCGGGAGGCTGAGGCAGGAGAATGGCGTAAACCCAGGAGGCGGAGCTTGCAGTGAGCTGAGATCTGGCCACTGCACTCCAGTCCGGGCGACAGAGTGAGACTCCGCCTCAAAAAAAAAAAAAAAAAAACAAATAGCCTCTGAATAAGAATGCCAACACTATCACCAAAAAGGCAATTGCTGAAAACTGTTTAAGATTTTAAGCAGGTTTTTTGTGGGAAGGGCTTGGGGATTTGGGAGGTTTGGCTTTTTTTTGTTTGTTTAGTTGGTTGTTTTTTTTTTTTTGGTCCTGACATTACATCCCACTTGGAATGTATACTGTAATTACCATATTTGGAAATCACTTGAAATAGTTTATCTTTGTGTGGTATGACATCAAACACATACATCATGAAATTTGTTCTATTTTGCCTTCTATTTTTATGAATGGTTTTAAAGGTGATTTTGTTTTGCAACTATGTAAAAATATTTACATGTCCCAAAGTCAAATTCCAAAACAAGACATATTCAAAGAATTTTAGCTTCTCTACCTGCTATCCCTTTCCTTTAGTCAAATTCCAAAACAAGACATATTCAAAGAATTTTAGCTTCTCTACCTGCTATCCCTTTCCTCTAGTCAAATTCCAAAACAAGACATAGTCAAAGAATTTTAGCTTCTCTACCTGCTATCCCTTTCCTCTGAGATAGTGCTTTTTTAATTTTAAGATTTATACCAGCACTGTTTTTACACATGTGCATGTGCACACACACATACACACATACACACATTCTTTGTATTAGTTCATTTCCGTACTGCTATAAAGAAATACCAAAGACTGGGTCGTTTATAAAGGAAGAGGTTTAATGGACTCAGTTCCACATAGCTGGGAAAGCCTCACAATCATGGCAGAAGGTGAAGGAGAAGCAAAGTCACGTGTTACATGACGGCAGTCAAGAGAGAAGTGCAACATGAAATGGGGGAAGTCCCTTATAAAACCATCAGATCTTGTGAGAACTCACTCACTATCACAAGAACAGTTTGGAGCTAACAAATCCCATGAATCAATTACCTCCCACCAGGTCCCTTTCACAACAGGATAAGATTTGAGTGGAAACACAGCCAAACAATATCGTTCTGCCTCTGGCCCCTCCCAAATCTTATGTTTTTACAATTCAAAACATAATCATGCCCTTCCAATAGTTCCCCAAAGTCTTAACTCACTCCAGCATTAACTCAAAAGTCCAAGTCCAAAGTCTCATCTGAGACAAAGCAAGTCCCTTCAACCTATGAATCTGTAAAACCAAAAGCAATTTAGTTACTTCCTAGATACAATGGGGGTACAGGCCTTGGGTAAACACACCCATTCCAAATGGGATAAATTGGCCAAAACAAAGAGTCTGCAAGCCCCATGCAAGTCCAAAATACAATAGTGCAGTCATTAAACCTTAGAGTTCCAAAATTATCTCCTTTGACTCCATGTCTCACATCCTAAGCACACTGATGCAACAGGTGGGCTCCCACAGCCTTTGGCAGCTCTGCCCCTGTGTCTTTACAGGGTACAGACCCTCTCCTGGCTGCTTTCACAGGCTGGCATTGAATGTCTGTGGCTTTTCCAGGTGCATGGTGCAAGTTGTCAGTGGATCTGCCATTCTGGGGTCTGGAGGACAGTGGCCCTCTTCTCTTCAGGAAGTGTACCTCTTCAGTGGTGCAGCTCCATTAGGCAGTACCCCAGTGGGGACTCTTTGTGGGGGCTCCAACCCCACATTTCCCTTCTGCACTGCCCCAGTAGAGGTTCTCCATGAGGGCCTTGTCTCTGCAGGAAACTTTTGCCTGGACATCTAGGTATTTCCATACACCCTCTGAAATCTAAGTGGAGGTTCCTAAACCTCAGTTCTTGACCTCTGTGACCCTGCAGGCTCAACACCACATCGAAGCTACCAAGGTTTGGGGCTTATACCCTCTGAAGCCACAGCTAGACTGGCTAGGATGCAGGACATCAGGTCCTGAGGCTTCACACAGCAGGGTGGCCCTGGACACAGCCCAGGAAATCATTTTTTCATCTTAGGCCTCCAGGCCTGTGATGGAAGGGGCTGCTGCAAAGGTATCTGACATGTCCTGGAGACATTTTCCCCATTGTCTTGGTGATTAACATTTGGCTCCTCACTACTTATGCAAACTTGTGCTGCCAGCTTGAATTTCTCCTCAGAAAATGAGTTTTTCTTTCCTAGTGCATCATCAAGCTACAAATTTTTCAAACTGTTATGCTCTGCTTCCTCTTGAATGCTTTGCCGCTTAGAAATTTCTTCCGTTAGATACCCTAAATTATCTCCTTAAGTTCAAAGTGCCAAAGATCTCTAGGGCAGGGCAAAATGCCATCAGTCTCCTTGCATAGCAAGAGTGACCTTTGCTCTAGTTCCCAACAAGTTCCTCATCTCCATCTGAGACCACTTCAGCCTGGGTTTTATTGTCCATATCATTATCAGTATTTTGGTCAAAGTCATTCAACAAGTCTCCAGGAAATTCCAACCTTTCCCACATCTTCCTGTCTTCTTTGAGCCCTCCAAACTGTTGCAACCTCTGCTTATTACCCAGTTGCAAAGTCGCTTCCACATTTTCAGAAATCTTAATAGCAGTGCTTCACTCTACCAGTACCAATTTACTGCATTAGTCCATTTTCATACTGCCATGAATAAATACCCAAGACTGGATAATTTATAATGTGTAAAGGAAAAGAGGTTTAATGGACTCACAGTTCCACATGGCTGGGAGGCATCACAATCATGGTAGAAGGCAAAGGAGGAGCAAAGGCATGTTTTACATGGAGTCAGGAAAGAGAGAAGTGTAGCATGAAGCAGAGGAAAAGCCCCTTATAAAACCATCAGATCCTGTGAGAACTCACTATCACAAGAACAGTATGGAGGTCACTGCCCCCGTGATTCAATTAACTTCTACTAGGTCCCTCCTATGACACATGGAGATTATGGGAACTACAGTTCACGATGAGATTTGGGTGGGGACACAGCCAAGCCATATCATTCCTATTACCTTTCTGAGATATATGGAAGCATACTATATATAAACATATTGTCCTTTTCATTCTCATCACCTAATATGACTGCATTGTGGCCTCTGGTCATCTTCCTTCCTTTTACACACTAATGCTCCATTACATGGAAGCACCACTGGTATTCAACCAGTCATCCATCCATGAAAATTTGTCATTTGTAATCTCCCATTATTATAAATAGTGTTACAATAAATAGCCTTGATCATTTGTCTTTTTGTATTTCTGCTAGCACCACTCATTTTTAGGGCACTTACTACATTCCAGGGCTTAATAATACACTGGTGGGGAAAACATAAATCCCTGCTGCTATGATTAAAATGTTTGTCTGCCCCCACTCCTAAATGTGTATGTTGAAATCCTAACTCACAACATGATAAAATGATGGTATTAGAAACTGGGGCCTTTGGGAGGTGAGGAGGTCATAAAGGTGGATCCCTCATGACTGGAATTAGCGTCCTTATAAAAGAGACCCCAGGAAGCCACCTCACCCTGTCTGCCACATGAGAACACAACCAGAAGGCATCATGTGTGAACCAGGAAGCAGGTTCTCACCAGATACAGAATCTGCCGGAACCTCCATCCTCCAGAACTGTGAGGACCAATTTTCTGTTGTTTATAAACACCCAGACTGTGGTATTTCGTCATAGCAGCCCAGATGGACTAAGACACCTGCCCTTAAGGAGTTGTCATTCTGTTGGGGCTAGGGGAAGAAAGACATTACAGAGAATCTGTTGGAATGTGGCAGGGGCTCTGAGGAAAAGCAAAGTTGGGTAAAGGGGTTAGGAGCAATGGGACGGGGGTGGGTATTCTAGCCTATTCAGATAAGGCCTCTCAGATAATACGGCAGTTCAGCAGAAACCTGGAGGAAGTGAGGGAGTGAGCCACAAAGGCTCGAGGAATAGGAACAGCAAATGCAAAGAGAAACACACCTGAAACAGGAGCAAGTTACAAGCCAGTAAGGCTGCAGCAAAGTAAGTGAGAGGAGGTGGCAGGAGAGCAGGTCAGAGGCACGACTGTGGCTTGGATCAAGAGGTTCATGGAAGGGTATGGTGCATTCCAGAAGGCCCAGCACAGGTAAGGCAGGCAACTGTCTGCGAGCCCCGGCACCCACACCCCAGGCCCAGCACCATACTCCTGACCAGCTCCCCAGGACTTTGAAACTTGAAGCCCATTCCCATCATTTGTGGTGCTGGCCCTGCCTGCTCAGGCCTGGGTAGCAGAGTGCGTGACACATGGAATGTCTGGGCAGGCCACCATGGGAGAGAGCACAGAGGACACCCACACAGCAATTGAGAATGACCGCAGGCCCTCTGGACCCAGTCCCCGGCTGCTCCCAAAGCTGTCTGCTCCTTCAGTGTCCAGCTATGCCATCTACCCCGGAAGATTCCCCCTTGGCTTGATGACCTGGTTGCAGTGTTTACCTTGGCACACACCTTGTATTCTTTTAGGTAATTAAAAGTAATTCCCACCAACTCCACATGCCATAAGCCTGGGTAAGAAATGCCCCACCTGGTACACTCCCAGGCCCCAAACCCTATGCTAATTGGCTAGTCAAGGCATTCTCTGGCACCCACCCACTCACTATGCCTCAGTTCCCACCTGTAGGTTAGCAAAGATGTCATGGGACACCAGGTAAGCATGACTTTGTTGAAAAGTTAAGCTGAGGAGGAAAACTGAAGTCAGGATAGGCATATAGTGGGTTCTCTGACTTTTGAATCCTTTCGGCCCTGGTTTCCTCATTTAAAGGGATGAGGATAAAAGACCGGTTCCTGTATCATAGGGAATGTATGTGGGTTAAATGTTAACTGTCACACATGTAGTGATGTTTAATATATACTATGTGCAGAAAATGTGTTACACGATGACAGTGATTTTTATTATCATTACCATACATGGTGTCTTAATTCTTTTGGACTGCTATAGAAAAATATCATAAACTGGGTAGCTGATAAAAAACAGAAATGTATTTGGATAGCTCTGGAGGCTGGGAAGACCAAGTCAGGGCACCAGCAGGTTTCATGTCCAGCAAGGGCCCATTTTCTGTTTCCGAGACAGCACCTTCTCATTGTGTCCTCATGGGGTGGAAATGCTGAGGCATCTCCCAGGGGCCTCTTTGAGAAGTGCACTAATACCATTTGTGAGGGCTCCAGTCGCATGACCTAATCACCTCCCAGAGGCCCCACCTCCTAATACCATCACCCTGGGGGTTAGGTTTCAACGCTTGAAAAAGTCAAACCACACCAGTGACTAGAAGAATTTCATAAAATTCTGGAAAGTCTGTCATGTCTGATAGTGCCGCTTCTCTCCTCCTGGGGGTCATGCGTAAAATGCCTCAGCCATTCCGAGAGCCAGTGAGGTGGTCTGAGGAAGAAGAGAGGGAGAGCAGAGCTGAGCACCTTGTCCCCTCCACTTTGGAAGAGAACTCTGATGGACAACGGAGTGGTGGTGATGCTCTCAAGAGGTGTTGTGAGGGAAAGGGAGAGACAGAGTGCAGACAGAGGGTGAGGCAGTGCCATAGGAAAGATTTGCGGGTTCCTTTTAAAGACTAGATGTGCCAGCCAGGTGCGGTGGCTCATGCCTGTAATCCCAGCACTTTGGGAGGCTGAGGCGGGTGATCACCTGAGGTCAGGAGTTTGAGACAGTCCTGGTCAACATGGTGAAATCCCCTGTCTACTAAAAATACAAAAGTTAGCCAGGTGTGGTGGTGCCTGCCTGTAATCCTAGCTACTGGGGAAACTGAGGCACGAAAATTGCTTGAACACAGGAGGCAGAGGTTGCAGTGAGTTGAGATCGCACCACTGCACTCCAGCCTGGGTGACAGAGTGGGACTCCATCTCAAAAAAAAAAAAAAAAAGAAACAACAACAACAAAAAACACAAACAAAACGAAACCCAGACTAGGTTTGTCTGTTAAAGCCACATTAACAAAAGCAAAACCTCTGCCGGGATTTCAAACAGAGAGAATGCAATGCAGGGCTCTTACTGCACAGGTGGCAGAGGAGGTGAGGAGCCAGCAGGGCAAGCTGAGTAACCTGGGACTGGCATGCCTGATGGTCACAGCTACCTTGCTGGAGGGAGGCTGGGCAGTGATAATGTTTGGGGCCGGGAAGCTGGGGCTGGAGAAGGAGTGTGTGGTGGGCTGCCTTTGGGAGTGGCTGCCAGAGACCCAGCAGTGAGCAGAGAGGTGATGCAGACAAGCACCCTCTCCTCCCACTCATCCCTAATCTTTCTCTGGTGCCTACCATTGGCCAAACCGGCCCAGGAGCCTGGGGCAAGTGGGCCTGGGGAATAAAAGAGCCAGAACCATGGACAGACAGCTCTATGGGAGATTTGCCATCCTGGGGGATAGGATGAAGGAGGTGAGAATCAGAGCCATGGGGTGGAGGGACGGGGGTCAGAGACATAGCCGGGGTGGGTCTGGCTGGAGGAGCAGGAAGCCTGTTGTAGCAGTTGGAGCAAAGCTGACATTGACAGGGAGAAGGTGCATCACCCTCAAGGGAGCTTGAACAGGCCCTAGAAACACTGGCCTGGGGTCCTGGGTGTGCTGGCAAGGGTCCTCAGAGGTTTCCTTGCTGCCACTCCCACAGGAGGGATACTGATATGGTTTGGCTGCGTCTCTACCCAAATCTCATCTTGAATCATAGCTCCCATAATTCCCACGTGTTGCGGGAGGGACCTGGTGGGAGGGGATTGAATCATGGGGGAGGTTCCCCCATACTGTTCTCATGGTAGTGAGTAAGTCTCATGAGATCTGATGGTTTTATAAGCGGTTTCCCCTTTTGCTTAGCTCTCATTCTCTCTCTTGTCTGCTGCCATGTAAGACGTGTCTTTCACCTTCCACCATGACTGAGGCCTCCTCAGCCGTGTGGAACTGTGAGTCCATTAAACCGTGTTTTCTCTATAAATTATCCAGTCTCAGGTATGTCTTTATCAGCAGCATGAAAACAGACTAATACAGATGCTCAGCCACCTCACCTCTTGGAAGAGAAACGGAAGCCTGAGACACCAAGCTCACAGCCCCAGAAGTGGCCAAATCAGGATGGAATCCAGGTGCAGATGATTCCAAAGATCAAGCCCCTTGGAGCCACACATCCTCATACACACACACCCTCCCACCTTCACACTCATGTGCACTCACAGCCCCTGGCCCCCGGCACACTCACACTTGTTCACACCCCTCACACACTCAGCACGTCCCCTCACTCACACTCACACCACAGTCGCCCACCTACCCCGGGGGTCAGAGCGGCCCTCGGCACAGCCCAGCTCTGGGAAATGGCCCAGTGCTCCAGGGCTCTCCTGGAGGAAGCTTTCATTGAAGACTGGACCTGGGGCATGCGGCGATGTCCTCTCTGTTCGTGAGGTTACTGCAGGGGTTTCTGACTTGCTCCTTTGCACAAGGACAGGCCCCGTTCCGAGCACATGGTGCTTAGTAAACAGATGACGGAGGAATGAATGGATGAAGCCAGGCGTGTCTTGGAGGGAGCCAAAGCCCCGAGGCAGAAGAGAAGGGAGGTCAGACATGAACTTGCAGAGTGGGCGGTATGTGCAAAGAGGTGGTGGAATGTTTATTATCCTGAGACCTGGGGTGGAAAGTCCTTTGAGGCAGAGGCTGGTGTTTGTTCAGGATCCTCTCTATGTGGGTGGGTGGGCGCAGCTGTGTCCCCTGAGGGCTGCCTGTGGGCAGGCACCTTGCTTCAGAGGAGGGAAAGCTGCCCCACCTGAGAGTGAGGGAGAGAAGGAAGGAAGAGCAGGGAAGAGGAGGGGAAGTGGGGAGAGGGAGGGGCGGCAGGCAAGGGACTGGGACCAGCCAGGAAAAAGGACTGCAGGGAACGAGCTCTCCAGGCGCCTGACAGCACCAAGCTGTCTCTACTCAGCTTCTGCACCACTGCCATGCAAGACCCTTCCAGAAAAGTCTTCTCCACTCATGAATGGACGTCCTAACTGATTTCAGCTTGGGTGGTGGGAGGGAGATGGACAGTAGGAGAGATAAAGGAGGAGCTGAATTTCATGCTGGGACTACGATGCATAAACAGTCGTGTTTGCATCACTCCACAAAGGCAGACACATTCAGGGAGGGCATTCTCAGTAGAGGAAGAATAATGGCAGCTCATAAAATACCATGAAAACTGACAGTAGTGTCTTCCAGGCAAATTTGAGAAGCCTGTTCCTAAAATAAACTTAATTCAAAAGGAACACAGGGAGCAGAATGTGAATTATCCTTTCACTTTCTTATTATTTTTCTGGCGCTTCATTCTTTTTACCCAAGATGCTCTAGTAGTAGCCTGTTTCGCCTTTACATGGAGCAAGGAACTCCAGACTGGCAGCATGCTTCTGCTTGGGTAGTCCTCAGTCCTCCCAGTGTGTGCCCAGCACAGCGGGAAGTTTCAATCACTGCAGGTGCCCAGGGCTTCAGCCCTGGAGATTCAGGATCAGTTAATCTGGGCTGGGAGAGCTGTACTTTTAAAAAGCCTCCAGGTAAATGGGCATTCAGAGCCAAGAACCATGCTGTTTGGTGCTGAAGCTAATGCCGCTCCACCCAAAGCCTCAAAGGTTGCTTAGATACCCACACACTTCTGCTGAAACAAGTTTCTAGAAAGGAATGCACAGATGAATGTCGTTAACAAGGCAGACCAAATGTTTTGAGTTCAGAAGTATTTTTTTTTTTTTTTTTGAGATGGAGTCTTGCTCTCTTACCCAGGCTAGAATGCAATGGCACCATCTCAGCTCACTGCAACCTCCGCCTCCTAGGTTCAAGCAATTCTCTTGCCTCAGCCTCCTGAGTAGCTGGGATTACAGGCATGCACCACCATGTCTGGCTACAGTTTGCATCTTTAACAGAGACAAGGTTTCACCATGTTGGTCAGGCTGGTCTCAAACTCCTGACCTTGTGATCCGCTTGCCTCGGCCTCAAAGTGCTGGGATTACAGGCGTGAGCCATCACACCCAGCCAGAGTTCAGAAGTATTTTAACCCAGTAACTGAATTTTCTTTTTACAAAGGTAATGATCTTTAAGGTAGATGGCAAGGTAGCAGGGGTACCCGGAGGTTTGGCTTAATAATATGGAACATCAAAATGAGGGTAGAAACTGAATAAGGGTGTGTGCATGCTTACACTAATTATTCATAAGTGTATCTATATACTTTTAAATAACTCAGGTTGTTTTTCTTTTCTTGTTCAAATACCATGAAATCCAAAAGCTATGAATTCTCTGAAATATGGACTGATGCTTAGAATGTTACACCTTCCTTTCCCCTTCCAAAGTGTCGTTACGACTTTGCTAGAAGCTGTAGGCACAGGCTTCATAAGTATAATCAAATCACTTTTATTCATAACCAAGAAAAATTGAGCTTCTTATTGAGAGAACATGCCCCTAAGAATCCAGCTTCTGCAGAGGGGGTAAGGGGAAGGTTTTCTGCTTAGTCCTAAACTGCTTTGGCAGTGATTGGATTTCAGTGTGAAAAATAGGGGCAGCCTGTTCAGGGTGAGATAGGAGGAAGGGAATGTGGAGCCACTAGGAGCTGAGCAGCCCCGAGACAGCACACATCCCGTGCCTCATTTTCCCATGTACAACCAGGGGTGATTGCAGTATGTGGCATCCAAATGCTGACCACTCTACAGCTTCCACCCTGGGGTCTCAACAACACTGGGAACCTGTGAACAAGACAGAGGTGAGCCTGGTACAAAGCTTCAGCCACACACCTACTCATCTATGCTGTCATATTCACTTGGCCCTAGCCAGAACCACAGATGACATCATCCCTGGTAAATTAGCATTATTTCCACCATTTTTCGCCTCTGCCTTCCCTCTTGCCTTCTCTCCTAGGAAGTTACGTATCCGAAAGTGGTAATTAATGCAAGTGAGAGATCTGGTCACTGAAACGTGTGTGGCACCTCTCCCCTCTTCTCTTCCTCCTGCTCTAGCTATGTGAGACGTGCCTGCTTCCCCTTTGCCTTCTGCCATGATTGTAAGTTTCCTGAGGCATCCGCAGAAGTAAAAGCCACTATGCTTCTTTCTGTACAGCCTGCAGAACCATAAGCCAATTAAACCTCTTTTCTTTATAAATTACCCAGTCTCAGATCTCTCTCTCTCTTTTTTTTTTTTTTTTTTTGAGATGGAGTCTCACTCTGTGGCCTAGCGTGGAGTGTAGTGGCGTGACCTGGGCTCGCTGCAAGCTCCGCCTCCCGGGTTCATGCCATTCTCCTGCCTCAGCCTCCCGAGTAGCTGGGACTACAGGTACCCGCCACCACGCCCAGCTAATTTTTTGTATTTTTAGTAGAGACAGGGTTTCACTGTGTTAGCCAGGATGGTCTGGATCTCCTGACCTCGTGGTCCACCTGCCTCGGCCTCCCAAAGTGCTGGGATTACAGGCGTGAGCCACTGCACCTAGCCTAATTTTTGTATTTTTAGTAGAGACGAGGTTTCACCATGTTAGCCGGGATCAGTCTCAGATATTTCTTTATAGAAATGCAACCATGGACTAATACACATGCTTACTTTCAAAAACTTAAATATATAAAAAGTATAAGAAAAAAATTAAAAGGATGGATACCCCCAAAGTAAGAAGATCTTTCCTTATATGTTGATGCACTTTCTTGCAGCCTTTGGTCTAAATAGGCCTCTCCAACATCCCTGGGTCCTCCTTGTACATGGGTACTCAGACGGTACCAGCTCTATTTGTTCCCCAATTATCCTGGCTCGTTTACTCTCACTCTCCTATTCTCCCCCAATTGATTTTGGACATCCACAAGGGGCTCTCACACAGGGGAAGAAGTGACTTTCACGCCAGTCATCTTGTGATTTCTAGGGCACAAGCAACACTCCTCAGCACCACGGCCACTGCCATCCAAGAGGACATCACCCCCTTCACCAAAGAGTCCCTATAACAGCCCCAAACCTAAAAGGGCCAAGCAGAACTGTGCTTTCTTCAGGCCCTACTCAATCATGGCCCAAGTCTACACTTCTTGAGGAAAGGGAAAAAGCATCCCTTGTCCCAATTTATTTTGAACATTGTCATCTGTCTTTAAAAAAATAGCCTCACAAATTTTACCTTACACTTTTCCCTCCCCAGTTCCCCCTTCACAGGCCTTGCCAATTACCTAGGCAAGGAGACACATACTTAGGAGGTTGAGGTGGGTAGGGGCAGGGACTCCACCAGCTCCACAGTCAATCTCTTTTCTTCTTCTTTTTAAATATATTCTTAATTGACAAATAATAATTGTATATATTTATAGGGTACAATGTAATGTTTTGATTATATATACATTATGGAATGAATTAATCAAGCTAATTAACATGTCTATCACTTCATATACTCATTTTATTGTTGTGAAACACTTAAAATCTGTTCTTGGCTGGGCACAGTGGCTCGTGCCTGTAATTCCAGCACTTTGGGAGGCCAAGGCGGGAGGATCACTTAAACCCAGGAGTTCAAGACTAGCCTGGGCAACACAGTGAAAATTAGCCTCATAAATTCTCTACAAAAGAATACAAAAATTAGCTGGGTGTGGTGGTGTGCACTTGTAGTCCCAAGTACTCAGGAGGCTGAGGTGGGAGGATCGCTTGAGCCCAGGAGGTTGAAGGTGCAGTGAGCCGAGATCGCACCACTGCATTCCAGCGTGGTTAACAGAGTGAGACCCTGTCTTCAAAAAAAAAAAAATCTTTTAACAATTTTTGAAATGCAAATTACATTATTAACTATAGTCACCGTGCTGTGCAATGGATCTGAAAAGCTTATCCCTTGCTGAAACTTTGTGCCCTTTGACCAGCATCTCCATACCCACCCACGCCCAGCCCCTGGTGACCACCACTCTACTCTCTACCTCTATGAGTTTGGCTTTTTCAGATTCCATACATTAAGTGAGATCACGCAGTCTTTCTGTGCCCGGCTTATATCGCTTAACATAATGTCCTCCAGGTTCATCCACGTTGTCACAAATGACACCATTTGTGAATAGTATTCCATGATGTATACATACCACATTTAGTGGTACATCAACATACATTTAGTGTGTTTTCATATCTCGGCAATTGTGAATAATGCTGCAATGAACATAAGAGTGCAGGTATCTCTTCAACATATTGATTTCACTGTCTTTGGATACATACCCAGCAGTGGGACTGGACAGCCAATCTTGTAGTCTTAAACCAGGCTGTGTATGTGAATGTGTGTGTGTATGTTTATGTGTGTGCACGCATGTGCCTGTATGTTTGTACACATTACATAATTGTAAACTTGCCATCAGCACAATTTTATATTATTTTTGCTTCTTGTCACTTAAGAATATATTATGAATATCTTTACATGTTAAATTTTAGGAAACCTCTTACATTGCTGCACATATATGATTCGCTTCTCCTTACTGCGCATTTGAGTACCTTGCATATTTTTCCATTTCAAATGATCTTGCAGGGAATGTCTTTTGATATCAACCTTTGTTATTTGCCTTGGAGTGAAATTACTGGGTCAGATGGGCATTTACATTTTAAGCCCTAACTCTGCTTGTAGAATAAAAGGCATGAGCATGACAGAGAATTTCCAAAAGCAAAGCAAGTGCAATTGTCCTCTGTGGGCTGGGGACAGTCACCCTGGAACCACAGCAGGTGGGTGGCTGTCTGCTACACTTATCCATCTAGGTGCATATATATATATATATAGTCCCTGCCCTATATGCCCATATATATACATATATATATAAACATATATATATATATATGTATCTCAGACATATTTTTGTTAGAAACAGCCCTGCAGCTTTAGCCTGCAGCTCCTCCCTCTTCCCCCAGACATTTCTCTTAAGAGTGATGGGAATACATTCTATGAAGCTGCTGTTAGGCGAGACAGCTCCCAGCAATGCCAGCCATCAAGTGATTCCAAAAGGAGCCATGAGGGGCTGTATGGGTGAATGCTCAGCTTTGCAACAGTGCACAGCAGACCACCAGTCTATTATCCACCAAACCTTGGGATTCAGCCGAGGATGCATTCAGTTGCTGAAAATGTCACAGCAGCCACTCGCTGCTAGCTTTTAGGCAAGAAAATGTGCATTCTTTCAGAAATTCAGGGAAAGCCATTGTCTCTATGAAACAGAAAGTCCAAAGCAATTGCGCAGCTGCACGATGTTCAGCACATTACGTGGATTCTTCTCACATCTGCCTCTTCCTTAAGATGTGTAAAAATGATTATGCGATTCTGAATTTGGAAACTTACCTTATTGTATGCACCAGGGACTCAGCAGAAATTTTTTACATCATATTCAAGAATATCAAGTGGTACCAGGACACTGATTTGGCTAGCATAAATGTTACAATTGCTAAATACATGGATTCAGAATACCAAAAGATTCATTTGTTTCAATCAATAAATATTCATTGAACACTGAGTCTCTGTGAGACCCTGTGCCAGAATCAGGGAATGCAGTAGAGAAAGATCAGCCTGGTTCTGCCCCAGGCATTAAGCTTCCCACCATGTACACTGGGGCACTTCATCAACAGCAGGGTTATGGGCCGCCTTGGTCATGAGCATAAAGACCATTGCTATTAATCTTTGTAGTAAAGCCCTGCAGAGATGGGAGTGGGAGCCCATCTCTTCTCTAACATTCCAACTCACATCTCTACATTGCCCTGACAGTGAGCTTTCAACTTGCCCTTGTACCGTCCTGTCTCATGTTTCCCTTTGATCTAAAATGCCAATCTGCGCCTCTTCTATTGGCATTCATCATACAGCCAATCCTTCCATGCCTCGACTGCCTATAACACTTTCAATGGAGGGTCTTGCCCAAGGCTCCAAGCAGAAACAGCCATGCTCTCCTTTGTTGTGCATCGTGCATGCCTCTGTGATGGTGTTACTATGCCGGGACCTCTAGACTATAATGCTACACGTATTAATCTTTCTTCTCCTTCTCCAGACGTGAGCTACTTGGGGACTGGGATATGTAGTACTTATGGGTTTAATAAATGAATGAATAAGTGAATGCAAAGCTGATACATACAGATTTTAGCCACAAAGAAAAATTTCCCCAGCCATTATTAATAGAATATGAGATTTGAGTTGTTTTTCCAGCCTTAACAACAGCACGGCTGAGTGCAGTAGCTCACACCTGTAATCCCAGCACTTTGGGAGCCCGAGGTGGAAGGATCACATGAGGCCAGGAGCTCGAGATCAGCCTGGCCAACAACGGTGAAACCCCATCTCTACTAAAAATACAAAAATTAGCTGGATGTGGTGCCAGGTGTCTGTAATCCCAGCTACTTGGGAGGCTGAGGCAGGGGAATTGTTTGAACTTGGGAGGTGGAGGTTGCGGTGAGCCAGGATTGCGCCA
>NW_012122043.1:7293627-7440301 GCF_000951035.1 Colobus angolensis palliatus | reverse complement strand
TTGAACTTGGGAGGTGGAGGTTGCGGTGAGCCAGGATTGCGCCATTGCACTCCAGCCTGGGTAACAGAGTGAGACTCTACCTCAAAAAAAAAAAAAAAAAAAAAAAAGAACAGCAGGATTGGGATGTAGGATGGCTGGAAGCAGAGGTATAACCTATGTCCATGAAGCTGAGAAGGACCAGTGGCTTGTAAAGAGCTTAGATCCATAACCCTGGACTCACTGCCCCTTGACTGTTGACAGATAGGACCCAGAAAAGTAGTGCCACAAAGCACGAGACAGAAAATCAACCATTGTCCCAATTCTATAAAAATAGACTCATTCAGTGTAACCCTGGGAGACTTGGTTGAGCTTGACGGAAACCCCAGTTCCACAGCCTGTGGCAGGCGGAAGCCCTCGCCATGATGCCTGGGTCTCCACAGCTTCACTCCTCTCCCTTCCGCGCTCCTGCCACCTCGTGGGCTGTCACTAGTGGATGCTGAGTCACGGAACTCTCCCCTTCAGTAGGATTCACAGGAAATCCATTCACATCAAACATTTTGTGATTTTTGTTAAACTCGCACTGAAGATTTTGTTTGTCAAAGAAATAGCCATATCACTCACTGCACAAATATACTCGCACCAGTTTGCCTGTGTTGACGCTGCTTCCTTCTATTTTCTGACTCCTTTCCTTCTAGTACAGCCGAAATATTCCCCCACTTGATTCAGGCTCTGTAGTTTAGTCTATACCCAGTTCCTTTAAGAAATTAGCTTCTACCTCCACTCACTGTATCAATGAAATTCCTCTAAACAAATACAGGGCTCTCTCATTAAGGTCTTCCGGTGATTTTGATGGTCTCTCTCCCACTTCATCAGGTAGTTGTTAGAATTTACTGTTTGCCTCCCCCAACCTCCCAATCCACAGGACTCTTCTTTAGATATTAGCATAAATCAGCATGATTTTTTGGGGAAAAAAAATCGTATTTCCATGTTTACAGGGTCACTGCTTTCTGAGCAAAAGGTGCTGGCAACCTGGGTTAAAGGACGTTTGAATGGCAACAAACTTTGGAAGTTAAAGGCAGTAACTTCTGGAGAGATTGGCAGCAGCATCTCCCCTAGCAATGGGTGTTTATATTCCAGTGGTGGATGGACCTAGAGACCTTCTCGTTCTCTCCCCAGAGAGCGTTTGTTTACATTTCAGAGCAAAAGCTCTTTCTCTTTCTCTACCTGGGGTGAGAAGTGGAAGAGCAGCTATGTCAGCAGCTTTTATGTAAGCTCCAGAATTTATAATCTCGGAGCTCCTCTCCAGTGGCCCAAATTCCTACATCTGGATCTTGGTTTGTCACCCTGAGGGAGATGGGTGCACGGGAATGGCACAATGATGGCTATGTGAGCAATTAAAAATCTGTCACTGATCTAGAAACCTGGCGTTTCCTAACAGAACGAACAAGCAAATAAGTAAAGTTATACAAGTGAAAGTTATAAAATGGATCTCTCAACATGAACTTTTTTTTTTTTTTTTTTTGTGATGGAATCTTGCTCTGTTGCCCAGGCTGGAGGGCAGTGGCGCGATCTCGGCTCACTGCAAGCTCCGCCTCGCAGGTTCACACCATTCTCCTGCCTCAATCTCCCGAGCAGCTGAGACTACAGGCGCCGGCCGCCACGCCCGGCTAATTTTTTGTATTTTTAGTAGAGACGGGGTCTCCATCTCCTGACCTCATGATCCACCCACCTCGGCCTCCCAAAGTGCTGGGATTACAGGCACGAGCCACGGTACCAGGCCTGTTATTTCTTAGATAAATAGATTGGAACGAAGTAGAGGACTGTGTAAAGAAAAATGCAGGGAAGAAATTATTAACATCTCTGTGAATATATTTCATGGTGAGGTGTCATGTATTTCATCAAACCTAAGGTAGCAAACATTATAAGACGCACTATTATTTTGTGCACCACTACAAAAGAAAGGAAAAGCCTGCTGATTAAACTATAATGCGATGACTTCTAGTACCTTAGAACTTTTATTTTATTGAAAGAATTATTTTAGATTAAGATATAGATAAATCTGTCATATAAGTGACATAATTTAAGATATTCCTAAAGCTTTTTTACATTTAAAGTCTGACACTTAGGGATTTCTTTTCAAATGTCAAGTGTACATCAGTGTCACTGATGTTCATGTTGCTGACACAGCATTTTTTTAACGCTGGGAGTGATTACAATTGCACCTCACAAATGAGTCCTCAATGTCAATAATATCCTAATTGTTGTTGGGCCAACAGAGACTGTAGGAAGCTGTCAAATGTAGTATGCATCCCAGTTTCAAAGATATTGGAATGTGAAAAAATGTGTCTTTTGAATAATTAAAAATATGGTCTATGAGATAGACTTTTTGACCTTAAAAAGAAGGAAAGGGGAGAAGACCCAGAAGTAGCAGTTGACTGAAGCTATTTTAATAAAAATGTAAAGAAAAACATGTCTCTTAATCACCATTCATGATCACAGTAAACAATTTTTTTTTTTTTTTTTGAGATAGAGTCTCGCTCTGTCGCCCAGGCTGGAGTGCAGTGGCCGGATCTCAGCTCACTGCAAGCTCCGCCTCCTGGATTTATGCCATTCTCCTGCCTCAGCCTCCCGAGTAGCTGGGACTACAGGCGTCTGCTACCTCACCCGGCTAGATTTTTGTATTTTTTAGTAGAGACGGGGTTTCACCGTGTTAGCCAGGATGGTCTCGATCTCCTGACCTCGTGATCCGCCCGTCTCGGCCTCCCAAAGTGCTGGGATTACAGGCTTGAGCCACCACGCCCGGCCCACAGTAGACAATTTTTAAGGTGACTTGAGTCAATTTCTGAATTTCCCTTTCAAAATTCCCAGTAAATGATTAACAATGAAAAGCCTTAGGCATATGAAAAATACATGGGCTGAAAAACAGGAACAGTACATATCTGTGAACCTAGAGACCTCTTGACTTTGAGGATTGATGTGAAAGACAGTACAGATGATCCTAGTTATGAGGGGATTCATCCTGATAAACCCATCGTAAGCTAAAAATATCCTAAGTCAAAGATTCACTTAACCCACCTAACCTAACAATGAACACTATGGCTTCACCCAGCCTCCCTTAAACGTGCTCAGGATGCTTATATTAGCTGACTGACAGTAGGGCAAAATCATCTCACACAAAGCCTATTTTACAATAAAGTATTGAATATTTTATGTAATTTATTGAATACTGTACTGAAAGTGAAAAGTAGAATACTTGTATGGGTTTCTACCAAACGTGTTAACACCATAGTAAAGCTGAAAAACCATTCAGCCAAACCCTCATTAAGTTGGGTACTGTCTATATGGATAGAAGTGGGTTGGAGGTATCCCAGCCGCTCTGATTCCACACATGTGAGAGTGTAGCCCTCCTGGACAGTACTGGACAGGATATACTCAAATCTGCAAAGACAGAGCGGCAGGAGCTGAGCACGAGGGTAAGATGGTGTCTGATCAACAGGAACGACCTACTGACCACAGCAAGGGCTCCAGGGTCCTCACGCCAAGCAGGCTGGTGTTGGCTCCCAGGATCCCTGAGGCAGAAGTGGTGATGCTCCAGTGAGTGGAGCCTGCACCCCACACAGGGAAAAGAAACTTCTCTGGGGAGCCCAGTTCTACCCTTTGTGGCCTAGGACCTGACACACTGACTGTCTGATGCACTCACCAGTGGGTCTCCAGAGCCCACCCAGAAACTGGCACACAGCGGGTACTCGGGGGTTGGCTGGATTCATTCATTTTACACATATTTGAGAGCCCAAAAAGGAACAAACAGTAGTTGAATCACTGGGCGTATGGGAATAAACCAATGTCAGAGTCTCCAAGGAGGTTTACATTCTAATAGAGGCCATACAGAGATCAATATATCCCAGGTCAGGAGGAGATGAGCCCAGAAAGGACAGGAAAGCATGTAAGGGAGGCAGGACTTGGGGGAGAGGGGAGAATGGCTGCTGCTGAAGTAAAGTGGTTGGGAATGAGGCTCACAGAAGTTGTTGGGGCAGCAGAGAAATGAATAAAACAATGGATTGAGTCCCACAGACACCTGAGGGAACAGCACTGCAGAAAGAGGGAAGACCAAGGCCAAGCCTCTGAAAAAATAAGCAAATGGATGCAACAGTGAATTTATGGGACTAACCTCCCTATCCATCCAAACCCAAACTTCCCGACTTCTACTTCACCTGAGACTAAAGATTTGCCCACATCATCTCTGAAACAAATGTCCTCAAGTTCCCATTCTGAGCAAACAGCACCCTCCCTGGCTAAGAATGATGGGCAGGTGGGGGTGGGTGGAGGGTGAGGATGAAGTATAAAAGATGGATGTATAAAAAGGTGAAGGAGTTCAAGAGAAGGGCACGATTATGGTGAATTAGAACTGATGTCCCCTAAGAAGTGGACTTGCTCCAAGGAGCGGGAGAGAATTATTTCCAAAGCGTTTTTCTTCATACACAGTTTTTACTTTCAACGTGATGAGAGAGACAAGGCAGTTCTAGAGAAAGAACATCATCCTGAGGTCAGCGAAAATTGCTTTCGGTAGAAAAGCTATTACCAAATTTTAAAACACAATAAAAGAGTTTAATAAGGTGCCTAGTTACAAAATAAATCTATAAAAATCAATAGCTTTGTTTTGCACCAATAATAACCTGACACAAAATGGGAGGAAAATTCCATACACCATCACGATGATAAATATGAAATACACAGGACAATCTTCACAAGGTATGTCAACGTCCTAGATGAACACTTCAAAATGTACTTGCAGAGAGAAGACATCATGTTCATTAAAGGGAACAATTGAGATTGTGGTTTTCATTTTCCCTGTTGTAATTTTCATTACCTTTGTATTAATTTGCTCTGATGTCTGTATTCCCCACTATGCTGTAAGCTTAATGATGGCAAAGACTCGATTCCATTCTTTGCTGGGTACATATCCAAGTACATAGCCAAGTCTTGGGACACAGGAGGTGTTCAATAGACATTAGTAGGATTAATGAGTGAAGATGGAGATGATCACAAAACTAAGTTGTCTTCAAGTGACCTCCAGAAAAATCCAGGATTCTGCCCTGAATCAAAAGAATGGTTTCAAATCATAGTGATTCTCAGGCAATCAGGAATTTAATTCTGCCAACAGAATATTCCTGGAGCCTCAGCAAAGAGTGTACATCCCAACACTTTGAGGCATAGTAAAAGTGAAAAGGATGCTTCCGAGAAAATTATCATCTTGTGAAGTAGCAATAGCCAGGAGGCTCCTCTGACTTTTACCAGCAGTCCTGGGGGTCAGAAAGGCTCCTTGAAATGTTCCAGAGACTTCTGGGAGAGCGGTAATTCCTCCAGAACTTCCAACATTGATTACATTGACAATATCATAGAAGGAAATGCTTGTTGTTTGAAATCAAACCTAACCTGATAGCTGTGGCCTTTTGGCCTTCTTAGAGGTGGAAATCAGAGAGCATAATCCACATAGAGGTGAAACTCAGTTTCCACTCCACTCCTTCTTCTTGATGCTGGGAAGGAAAGGAGAAGGAGCTACCCTTGAAATGGATACCCCATGGTTTAGCAGAAGACATTGATGAGTTTTCAGTCTGCAAGAAGAGGTCTAGAACCCAGTATTGGGGGCAAAAAACAGAGAGCACATAATCCTTCTGCATATGGAAACCGTTTGCTTTGAGGAAGGAGATGCCGTGAGCAGAACAGGAAGTCAGAAAACAAACAAAATGACAGCAGGACCCTGGAGCCCATGCTGGTGAGAATTGTCAAGGGATTGTCAGAAGAAGTAGTTCCAGTGCTCAGTTAAGTCAGGTTCATAAACAGACAATTATATGAATTGAGGAAAAGGAGCCAAGTTCCACATGTAGATTGGTACGAAGACTAGGATGGCTGTGAGAGGGAAGAGTTCAGCGAGGCTTTGAGTTCTGCCAGGAGTCAAACTCGGCTTGCAACAATCATAGGGAGATTGGCGGGAGGTGGATTACTTGGTGAAACTTGCAAGAAGGGCCAAGAAGACTCGTCTGAGCCAAGGCCACCCTACCGGCAAGTCCCTGTTAGCCACACAGAAGGGGACAGTCTTGCTATTCCTTGCAGGACAAATCACCCTTGGAGAGCTACAGCCTGAGGCGTTTACAACCTAGAGCTTCTCTGTAAGTCATCAGGAGACAAGTGAGAGTACAAATACAGCAGATGAAGGCTGATGGAAAGAATTTGGGGCATTTGGGCTAAAAAGAGAAGTCCATGGGGGAACAAAATGGTCATCTTCAAAACGTGGATGGAGTGTGCTTATTATTGTTATGATTCTGGGGGGCAAATCAGAGTTAAAAAGTACAAGTGGGAGGCCAGGGGCAGTGGTTCAAACCTGTAATCCCAGCACTTTGGGAGGCCGAGGCGGGCAGATCAACTTGAAGTTCGAGACCAGCCTAGCCAATATGATGAAACCCTGGCTCTACTAAAAACTACAAAATTTAAAATTAGCTGGACACGGTGGTGGGCACCTGTAATCCCAGCTACTTGGGAGGCTGAGGCAGGAGAATCACTTGAACCTGGGAGGTAGAGGTTGCAGTGAGATAAGATTGCACTACTCCCTTCCAGCCTGGGGGGCAGAGAAAGACTCCATCTCAAAAAAAAAAAAAAAAAAAAAAAGGTGGAAATAGCAGGAAGAAATAACTTGCCTCAATGCAAGGAAAATATTTCTGGCAATTCGAGAAGACAGTATGAGGGTGCCTTTCCGTGCACATCAGTTCCTCTCTCACTGGGTAAGGTGGGTCCACAGGGCAGAGGAGGTAAGAGCCCGGCTCCAGGGTTTGAGGAGGGGTGTGGGGAATCTCTGGGGCAAGAGGAGGTGCTTCCATGGGATCTCTTGATAGAATTCGTCAAGGGTCCCAGCATGAACAGCAGCCCCGAGTACCTCTGTGGGAAGTGGGAAGCGGAGCTGCTCACCGCTTTGGGGAGCATTTCTGGGGTAAGAACAGACACTCTTGAGCAAACTTGGGGACAGTCAGACAAGGGCCTTACTGACTGTCAGGTGGGCTCTTTCCAAGGGAAGAGGTGGCCAGAGCATCTGCTTTCCAGAGTCACTGACTTCATGTCACACAATGGAGGAAACATGGGGTACTCCCCTATGCAGAGCAGCTCTCCGAGCTCTCAGCTCCGCCTAAGGGGCATTTGTGCTGAGAGCCCATAGGATTGGCTGGAAGGGTGTGGGAGCAAAAAGCCTGAGTGCACCACTAGATGCAAAGGGACGGGACATATCGTGACTGTCTTGGGAAAGGTCTTCTCCCTTCCTGTGCAGCAAGGGCCCAGGGAAGTGGCATCTAAATCAGTGACTGTGTTGACGGCGATTACAATGAGAGGATTGGCATTGGCCGCCGTGCTCAGAGGCTTAAGGCAGCCCCCGTTGCTCACAGTGGCCCCCCAGGTGCTGCTGACTAACCTGGTGCCACTGCAGTCAGCACAGGCTCAGGAGCAGGAAACCCTGAGTCTCCAATTGCAGAGAGCAGTTTTCATGGTCATGGGCAGCCCCAGAGTGACGCAGCCTGGGCCTAAAGAAGAAATCGACTCTGGAGGGGGCAAGGGCTCCCAAATATCTCCGAGGACACCCTCTGGACGCTGTTGCTTTGGTCTTTTGGTGTTGCTCATGCCCTTGGCTTTATTTTTCCCCTCCCCTGCGGCATGTAGATTAATACGAATTCCCTGCATTTCCCATAACCCGCCCCCAAAGCTGGGTTGTAACTTCTGAGCCTCGTAAAGTGCTCCAAGCATTGTGCTTCAGGATGAAACCAGCTCTCCAACGTTCCAAGGCAAGAAGCATTGACCAGCTAAATAGGATTTAGAAGTTCCAAAGAGCAGGCCGGGTAACACATTTAGAACAGTCTTATAGCAGTACCGTAGACAATTTTCTGGATCCCTGGATACAATAGCACCGGAAAATGTGGTTTATGTGGTCAAGCGTTGCTTACATGGGTTTAAAAGGAATATTGGCTTAAAATTGGCTGGCTCACATAAAGAGGAATTCTATAGAAAAAATATCTCATCAACATGAGGCTGACTTGAGGCTCTTTTAACATGATTGAGTTAAAAGATTTCAAAAGAAAAGAAATGAACAATGTAATTTGCTCTTATTGCTCCTACTATTATACTTAAAGTGGCATGTTTATTTCTATTTTAATAAAAGACAGAAGGTAAAAATTCTCTTAAGTGTGAAACAGCTGGGTTTAGAGAGGGTTTGATTAATTAAGCCAGTAAATGCCTCACAAAAACACTCTACCATTTGGCTGAAAGATAGTCTCTGCTCGGGAGAGGGCTGAGGCTGCAAATCATGAAAAACACCATTTTGCTGAAAACAGAGCACGGCGGTGGAGAGCAGATTGAATCCCATAATCAAATTTGTCATTTTAAAGTAGGCTAGATTTCTCTCTTAGTACAGGCATTAATTGAATACAAGACAGCCATCACACTGTGTTTTCAATCTACAGTAAAAATAATCTTCGTTTCCCCAAGGCCCGCAGCTTTGATAAGAAGGCAGGAGTTTCTGGAGAAGAGCATTGTGTTCCTCGGTCTATAGACCCCGAGACACTGATTCACGGCAAGACTGACTGTGACAAGGTTTGTATTCCTCAAAACCAGAGATAAGCCAAGATTTTGCAAGGGACAAAAACCAACTCTAACTTAAGTGGAAAAGGAAAATTATTAGCTTATGGAGCTAAAGAACAGAGTGAAGACAGCAAGAGCGACACTGCATTCAAACGACCTCCCTCTCTGTCACACACGCACAGCACACACATGCACACACAAACACACTCTCTCTGGGTTGGCCTAATCCCTCTGGCCAGCTGTCCCTATAAGTCTATCATACACCGTAGAGTGCGTTATTCTACAGCCTTACTATCTCGCCCAAACAAGACAGACTTCTCCCAGTTTTTAAAATCCAGGGAAGGACTCTAATCAGGCAGCTGAGGTCACAAGTCCGTGACTGGATCAACCAGCAAGGCCAGGAGTATGGGTACCCTAATTGACTGCCCCACCAGAACCATATGTTTCAGGTGGGAGAAAGAGAAATCCTCTAAAAAAGGGGATGCAATCTTCGGAGAAGACAAAACATTACTACTCCATGCTGGCAGAGTTCCGATTCTGCCTTGTTTTCCAGAGCACAGACACAAAAGGCACAGGAAACCAAGGTGATCTACGTCTGATCTGTGCTGTCCAACATGGTGGCCACCAGCCATGTGTCTGTGAGCTCTTGAAATGTGCGTGAGATGTGCTGTAATGCAAAATACACCCTGAATTTTGAAGACATACTAAAAAAAAAAAAAAAAGAGTGTCAACATGGTGAAACCTCATCTCTGCTAAAAAACACAAAAATTAGCTGGATGTGGTGGTACGCACCTGTAATCCCAGCCACTCAGGAGGCAGAGGCAGGCTAATCACTTGAAACCTGGAGGCAGAGGTTGCAGTGAGCCAAGATCATGCCACTGTACTCCAGCCTGGGTGACAGAGTGAGACTCCATCAAAAACCAAAAAAAAACCTCATGAGTAATGGTTTATATTAATTACATATTGAAATAATATTTTGGATCTATCATATTAATTAAGATATATTATTCAAAATTTCTACTTCTTTAATGTGGCTATTAGAACTCTTATAATTACATCGGTTATTACATTAAGTGACTTGCATTCTCTTTCTTTGGGGATGGCTGCCTTAGAAATTGGGGGTCACAAAGGCCTTGGGTCCTGCCTTACCCAATGGAGCCAAGTGCATCTAGCAAGCACTAGCTATATGAAAAGGAAAGTAGGATGGAATTAACTTCCATTTTTACACAGCATGTGATTAGGGTGCTCAGTGTGTCTGGTTAGATGACATCAATGTTTTTTCTTTGTACATGCCAGAGTCCCTGCTTTGGTATCTCCCAGCCATGCCCTTAAGAGATTTCTATCCAAGATCATCATCCAGTTCTTTCAGGAGGCAGCAAGCAATAACCGACACACACAGTTATAAATCTTTGTCTGGGTACCAAAGCCATACGTAAATCCATAAGCTATCCAGTCTTCCCGTCATCCCATGAAGCAGGTTGAGCAGGCTGAAGAGTGATTCAGGGTAAAATGGGCACTTTGTCAATGTCATTGTGTCACAAGGAGTCCAGATCCTAGACGCAGCTACCTCCAGTCTGCAGCCTCTCTCCATGCTCTAGCAGTCTCATGAATCTGAACAGCTTTCCTATTTGATGCTAGCTTATTTTCTAGTGTGACCCGTTTTTCTGCAAAAAGCCAATTTAGTGTGGTAAAGGGAATAAAGGTCTGGGTTGGAAAATTCATTGCCTTTCACTCAGAAAGCTTTCAATGGGAAACAAATTTAGACAGGACAGTCTTGCTTTTCTGTATACGGAAAGCACAAAGGACTTTGTGTATTCATCAGCTTCCCCTCCCAGCATCCCAGAGAGGAGGAAGGCAGGTCTCTGCATCTGGCTGACAGGAGGATTTAGAGATGTCTATTTTAGTCAAGGCCAGCCCCTAAAAGTTTGTGACCTAAAAGAAGCCTCCCCCCAACCTTCTTACCTGCTGGGCTCTGTCTCAGTTATAAAACAAGGCATCCAAGGACACTTAAGAAAATATTTCCAAATGCAAACTACAGGGTGCCCTGCTTAAATCTCTCCAAGAGCTGCCCATGCCAATGAAGTGCAAAGGTTTGCTGTGGCCTCTAAGAGCCTACAGAATCTGACCACAGCCTGGGCCTCCAGCTGTTCTCCTGCTGCCTCCTTCAACTCTCATAGCTCTTCAGCCACATAAGCCCTGCCCTGCTTTAAGGAGAGGCAGCTGGTCCTGCCGTGGGGCCTTTTCTGGGGCAGTGTCCTCTGTCTGGAATGCTCGTCCCAATAATCCTTGCCTCCGCCTCCTTAGAAGGATCTTCCTGGATCAGTCTGAGCAGTTTTCCATTTCATGCATCTAAGGAGTCAGAAGTTGTAGTTCAGGGCCATCTAGTTAACCAAGACTGGAGAGGTCAAGAGTCCAGAGAAAAGCCAAGCAGAGGCCGGGCGTGGTGGCTCATGCCTGTAATCCCAGCACTTTGGGAGGCCAAGGTGGGCGGATCACGAGGTCAGGAGATCGAGACCATCCTGGCTAACATAGTGAAACGCCGTCTCTACTAAAAATACAAACAATTAGCCAGGCATGGTGGTGGGCACCTGTAGTCCCAGCTACTCGGGAGGCTGAGGCAGGAGAATGGCTCGAACCCGGGAGGTGAAGTTTGCAGTGGGCCGAGATCAGGCCATAGCACTCCAGCCTGGGCCACAGAGAGAAACTCCATCTCAAAAGAAAGAAAGAAAGAAAGAAAATGTCAAGGAGAAAGGAGCTAATCTAACAGTCTCAGCCCCTTCCCCGCAGGTACCTCAGCCTATTTGTAAAAGCCATGAACCTAGAGAAGCAGAAAAAATTTAGCTATAAAAAGCCTGAGGAGCCACACAGGGCTTCTGGCACCATCACAGCACTGGAGAAATTCTTAAAAATGAAATTCAGGGTCTGACAAGGAAAAGCTGTCCTGATAACAGCCAGGCACTTAGATGGGGGCCCTGGAGAACCTCATCCTAATGCAGTGTTTCTCAAAGTGAGATCCATGGATCCCTGGGGGTTCCAGACACTCTTCCAGGACATTCAAGAGCTCAGACGATTTTCATAATATCCCTTGCCTTTCTCACTGAATTGACATTTGCCCTAATGATGCAAAAGTGATAGTAGATGCCTCCCCCCAAATTAAGGCAATGTCTCCAAAGTCATAGGAGTCACTGTATTCACCACCAGCAGGCACTCACAGAAAAGGAACAAACAAGCAAAGTTAGTTTCCCTTAAGAATACCCTTGATGTTGCAGTAAAAATGATTAATTTTATTAAATCTTGACCTTTCAGCAAACATTGTTCTAATATGCTCTGTGATAAAATGAAGTACCTGTGATGAAAAATGAAATGTGATGGTCGCCTCTGGGAAAAGGAATCGTGTGATTTTTTTTTTTTTTTTTTGAGTTGTTAGCTGCATTAGCCTCTTTTCATGGAATGACAATATTCCTTGGAGGAACAAGTAATAGATAAATAGATCTATATACTATCTATTTATCTACCTATAGATGATACCCATAGGTAGATAGATCTATCTACCAACTGAAAGATAAATTATGGTTAGACTTTATTTGAAAGACATTCTAAAAAATGTACAAAGTGAACCTGTCTCTTAAAGGAAAAAAATACTGAAGTATAGCATATAAAATTTGAATTTAAGTGAAAATTAGAAAAAATTCAATTTTTTGGAAAAATTGAATCTGTCACCAGGAACTTGGTAGCATCCCAACAGCAAAGGCTTCCCTGATAGGACTGATGATGATATTAATGAATATGCTGTTTTGATTTTGTATAACAAAATGTGTCAACACTTGCAAGATTTATATAAGTCAACGACAAATATTTTTTGAATGACCAATGAATGATGTTACAAAATCATGCATCCATAAAAGTTTCATTTAAAGAGCAAGATAGAATAATGACTTTCCAAGTAATAGAATACAAAAAGTTTCTTAATATCGTTTCAGATTTCACGTTGTGACCAATCTTTAAGAAACAACCACTTGTGGACTTTTGTTGTAGTATTAAAGAATAACCACAGTCTTCTGAAAAGGACATTGAAATACTCCACCCTTTTCCAATTACATATTGTGTGGAGCTGGATCTTCCTTACATGCCTTAATCAGAACAACAGATTGAAATAGATTGAACACAGAAGCAGATATGAGAATCTGTCTCTCATTAAGCCAGAAATCAGAGAGATTTGAAAAAATGCAAAACAATGTTACTCTTATGACTAAATTTTTTTTGTTTTTGAAGACAGAGATATTTTTCGTGAAATATATTATTTAGACTAACATGGAATAGGTTTATGATTATTGATTATTCTAAGTAAATAATGAGTAATACTTTGAGTAATATTTGAGTAATAATATTTTGAGTAATAATATTTGAGTAATATTTTGAGTAAATAATTATTGATTATTTTCAGTAAATAATAAGCAAATGTAAAACTTGCTCAGTGTTTCATATGGCAAATATTAATATATGTAACCCATGTTAACAGAAGCTCTTTGGATATCCCAGTAATTTTTAAGAGCATAAAGGAATCCTGAGACCAAAAGGTTTCAAAATTACTTATCTGGAACAATTGTCAAAATTGGCCATATGCCAGGCCTTAAGGCAAGTCATGACAAATCTCAGTTTTGAAATTATTCAGAGTGTGTTCTCTCATCATAGTATAATTAAGTTTGACACCAATAAAAATACTTTAGAAATCCCCAGTATTTAGAAATTAATCCACTCACTTTTCAATATTCTATGTCAAGAAGATATTCCAATAGAATTTAGAAAATATTTTCAAGTAAATTATAATTAAAAATGACATGTCAAAATTCATAGTGTCTAAATAAAGGTGTACTTAGAGAAAAACTTATAGCACTAAATGCGTATATTAGAAGAGAAGGTGAAAATAAGTGGTCTAAATATCTATTTAGAAGAAGTAAGAACAACAAAAGCAAATTAAGTCCAAGAAAGCAGGAGGGGGGATAATAAGGTCAGAAGTAATGGCTTAAAATACAAATATTCAATGGAGAATCAGCATAAAATAAAAGTTGGTTCTTCTTTGAAAAAATCTAAAAATTAATAAATACTTAAAGCACTCATCAAGAAAATTGGAGAAGGCATAAATTATCAAAATAAAAAATAAAAAGTGTCATTAAATTTTAAGATGATATGAGAAAAGTATAAAGTTTAGAAAATCATAACTTACCAAAACTGATAGAAATAGAAGACACGAATAGTTCTATACCTATTAAAGAAATTGAATCTCTAAGTCAAAATCTCCCTATAAGGAAAACTCCAGACTTGAATTCATTCAAATATTTTAAGAGGAAATGACATTAATCTTAAACATTTTCTTTTTCATAGAATATAAACATCTCTTCATTTGATGAGGAAGAAAAGCTTTGATGAAGAAACTTGACAAGAACTTTACAAGGAAGAAAAATTACCAACCAATTTCTCCTATCAACGTAGACGAAAAATTCTAAACAAAATGTGAGCACATTGAATTCCATTTTATATAAATAGGATAAAACATTATGACAAAATCAAGTTTATTGAACAATGCAAGATTGGTTTGCTATTCAAAAATCAATGAAATATGAATACATATGTAGAGAGACTAAATGTTAAGAAACTCGTGATTCAAATCCAACATATGAAGAGCTTGGAAATCTTCATATTAAAAAAAAACTGAACAAACTGAAAATCAGCAGTTCTTCATCCATCAGAGAATGAGGTCCCAGGGCAATCTGCTGCCTTGAAAATGAAAGAAGTAGACAGACAGATACAGAGAATTTCAGCTTAAAAGGAGCAGAAGGTCTCAGCTGGACACGTTCAAGTCTAAAACTCCAGGAGGGGCCAGTCTTGGAGACGCCACACAGCTGGGAATTTCACCTCCAGAAGCCCTACCGTTACTCGAAAGGGGTCTGAGCAGACACCCAGAGAGGGTTCTTAGATCTTGCGCAACAAAGAACTCCAGGCAAGTCCATAAAGTGAAAACAAGTTTGTTAGAAAAGTAAAGAAACAAAAGAATGGCTACTCCATAGGCAGAGCAGACCCAAAGGCTGCTGGTTGCCCATTTTTATGGTTATTTATTGATTATATGCTAAACAAGTGGTGGATTATTCATGCCTTTCCTTTTTAGACCATATAGGGTAACTTCCTGACATAGCCACGGCATTTGTAAACTGTTGTGGCGCTGGTGGGAGTGTAGCAGTGAGGATGACCAGTTCACTCTCATTGCAATCTTGGTTTTGATGGGTTTGGGCTGGCTTCTTTACTGCAACCTGTCTTATCAGCAAGGTTGTGATGACCTGTATTTTGTACCTACCTCCTATCTCATTCTGTGACTTAGAATGTCTGTCTGGGAATGCAGCCCAGTAGGCTTCACCCTTTTTTTACCCAGCCCCTATTCAAGATGGAGTTACTCTGATTCAAACACGCCTCTGACACTGCCAACTACTCACTGTGAAGGTCCCTCATACTCCTCACCCAGGGAGGGAGATAGCAACCATTTTAAGATATGGCCAGAGCATTTTGCTCTCCTTAACTGCTGCCCTCAAGGGACAGCATTTTGCTAGAGCCTAACTTGGGATTTTATCTGGGCCTAATTGGCCTGAGAGAATGGAAATACTCAGTTCGGGCTCTAAAGACTGAGCCCTGATCAGAGGGCTACAGGACGCCTCCCTCCTCCTTACCTCATTGCCTTCTCAATAGAGCTCCTGTGTAATAATGGAGGATCAAGAACTGCAAGGCTTACACCCTATTTAAAATTTTTAAAAGTCTCTAGGAAAACCCAAAGACAACAGGGGAGACAAACTCAAGAGCACTAGAGGAAATTTTAGCCTCTGACACCGCAGCCACGGTAAACAGTGTTGACAAAAAGAGTCAAACTGTAAAATATTTTAACAGATTTATTCTAAGACAAATATGAGTGACCATGGCCTGTGACACAGCCCTCAGGAGGTTCTGAGAACATATGCCCAAGGTGGTTGGGGTGCCACTTGGTTTTATATATTTTAGGGAGGCATGAAACATCAATCAAATGTGTTTAAGAAATACATTGGTCTAGTTCAGAAAGGTGGGACAACTCAAAGCCGGGGGAGGGGGACTTCCAGGCTATAGGTAAATTTAAACATTGAGTTTATCTGAAGACCTGGAATCAACAGAAAGGAAATATTCAGGTTAAGATAAAGGATTGTGGAGATCAAGTTTTACTGCGCAGAGGAAGCTTTCAGATAGCCGACCTCAGAGCAAGCGTGTTGTAAAATGTTTATTATCAGACCTAAAAGGGTGCTGGGCTCTTAGTTGATTATCTCCTGGATCTGGAAAGGAAAGAAGGGAAAAAAAGGGGAAAGGAGATTCTCTATAGAATGTGGATTTTCCCCCACAAGGGACGACTTTGCAGGACCGTTTTAAGATATGACAGAGAAATGTTTTGGGATGAAATATTTTGATTCTCTTCCTGTTATGCCAGAGTTAGATTGGAAGGTAAGTGACGATATACAGGGTTAAATCAAACCCATCTGGTGAGAATTTATGGTTTGTAGGGCATGACTCCCCAGACCCCTTAGATAGGAATTTAGGCAAGACGAAAAAAAACAGAGCTTAGTCCTCAACAGTAAACACAGCCCAACACCTAATCAGATAAACATAAACTTCACACTCACTTCCTATATACCTCAGTTCCACTCAATACATCGTGTTGGGCTTTCAACAAAAATATTACAAAGTGGCTAAAAGCCCAAACACACAGTCTGAAGAGACAAAGCAAGATCAGAACCAACTTTTGCAAAAATCATGAGAGTGAGAAAAATCTGACGCAGGGAAATTATGACAGTGAAAGAGATCTGACTGAACTGGCTCCATCTTGCCTTTAACCTCCAAACTGCCCTTGTTTATTCCTGGGCGTAGGCCAAAGTAACTTAGGGAGAAATTAATTTATAGATTAACTTTGAAGCAAAGATAATAACAGCCCCTCCCTGAAAAAAAGAAATACCCCTTCTTGTCTAGGGACCAAACTGCCTTTGTAAAACTAACAAATTAGCCACAAGATTAGAAATTATGGCACAGGAGTCACACATCCAGAGTCCACAAGATTCCTAACCTCCCCAATTGCTCCTATAGATAACGCTACTATTGTGAAAGCTAAGATTGGTGTTTAAGGTATTCTTCAGACCCTGCATTCTGCTGGACCAGCTGGCACCACCCAGACCAATACATTGGCTCATCTGGTCTTGTGAACCCCACCCAGGAACTGACTCAGTGCAAGAGGACAGCTTTGTCCCCTGTGATTTCATCCCTAATCCAACCAGTCAGCATTCCCCATTCCCTAGTCCCCGCCCACCAAACAATCTTTAAAAATCCTAGACTCTGAGTTTTCAGGAAGGCTGATTTTAGTAATAATAAAACTCTATTCTCTAATTTAGCTAGCTGTGTATGTATTAAACTCTTTCTCTATTGTAATTTCCCTGTCTCGATAAATTTTCTCTATCTGGACAGTGAGCAAGAACTCATGGGATGGTTACAGAACCAAACTCAGATATGGCAGAGATTTTGAAATTATCAGAAAGGTAATTAAAGTAACTACAGTAGGCCAGGTTCAGTGGCTCATGGCTGTAATCCCAGCACTCTGTGAGGCCGAGGTGGGTGGATCACTTGAGCCCAGGAGTTCAAGATCAGCCTGGGCAACATGGAGAAAACCTGTCTCTACAAAAAATTAAAAATTTAACCAGGTGTATTTGAAGCCAGCCTGACCAACATGGTAAAACCCTGTCTCTACTAAAAATACAAAACTTAGCCAGGCATGGTGGCGCATACCTGTAATCCCAGCTACTCAGGAAGTTGAGGCAGGAGAATTGCTTGAACCCGGGAAGTAGAGGTTGCAGTGAGCTGAGACTGCACCACTACACTCCAGCCTGGGTGACAGAATGAGACTCCATCTAAAAAAACAAACAAACAAACAAAAAACTTAACCAGGTGTAGTGGTGTGCCCCTGTAATTCCAGCTACTCTGAAGGCTGAGGTAGGAGGATAGCTAGAGCCTGGGGAACAGATGTTGCAGTGAGCTGAGATTGCACCACTGCACTCCAGCTTAGGTGACAGAGTAAGACCGTGTCTCAAAAAATGAATAAAATAAAAGACTACAGTTAATATACTAAGAATTTTAATGGACAAAGTGAACAACAGGAAATAGAGCCAATGGTTCATATAGGCAGAGAGATGGAAACTCAAAAAGGGAAAAGAGTTAACAGGAAATGCTAGATATCAAAAGCACTATAACAGAAATGAAGAATCCTCCTGATGGGCTTATCGTAGACCAGACATGTTCAAGGAGAGAATCAATGAGCCTGAAGGTGTGTCAATAGGAGCTTCCACGACTGAAATGTGGAGGGAAAGAAGAATGAGAAAGATGGAACAGAATATTCAAGAACTATGGAATAATTACCAAAGAAAACCACAAAACATCATTGAAAGTAAATAAGATATAAATAAATGAAAGAATATACAATGTTCATAGATTGCAAGACTCAAAATTGAAAGATGTTCATTCTTTCCACATTTACTCAGTACAATTCTGATTAAAAACTTCAGAAAGTTTTTTTCTATAAAAACTGAAAAACTGATTCTATAATTTTTATGAAATGCAGTAGTACAAGTGCAGCAAAGACAATCTCAAAGAACAAAGTTGGAAGTTTCAAATGACTACATATCAAGACTTATTATGAAGTCACGGAAACTAAGACACAACTAGAGACAAATGGATGAATAAAACAGAACAAGATCGCAACAGTCCACAAAATGTCACTCTATTTATGGAAAAGGTTACATATTATAGCAGTGGGGAAAAGTTGATCTTTTCACTAAAGTCAACTGGGCATATTTATTTTTAAAAATGAATCTTGACTCCTTTCTTATATTTTAAACAAAAATCAATTCCATTTGGATTATAGGCATAAATGTGAAAGGTAAAAAATAATAAGTTTCTAGAAGAGAATTTAAGAGAATGTCTTCATGATCTTGGGTAGCCAAAGTTCCTTTTTTAGGGAACAATGAGTCCTAAACATAACAGGAAAATAATACAAATTAGACTATTAATATTAAGAACTTGTGTTCAACAAAGACAAAATTAAAAGAGTGTAAAGGAAACCATAGAATAGAGAAAACATATGTAATAAATGTATCTGATAGAGAATTCAAATCTACTATACATAGGGAAGTCTTCAAATCAATTTTAAGAAAGAAAAAGCAGACAACTAATAGAAAACTGGACACAAGACTGAATTTAACTTCACAGAAGATACAAAGTGTTCAGTAAACACATGAAAAGATGCTTAATATCCTCAATTGTCAGACAAAATACAAATGAAAGCAATGTGATAGCAGCACACCCCATCACAATGACAAAAATGGTTTCCGACGTGGAGCTATTATGAATAATACTGCTATGAATATATTTGTACATATCTTCTGGTGCATATTTGCACAAAATCTGCTGGTTGCATACATAAAAGAAGAAATGCTGGATCATGATGTATGCATCTATTCAACCTTAATAGAGAGCCCTAAAGAAATCTCCAAAGAGGTTAAGCCACTGTCCACTCCCAGCATGCAGGGAAGAGCAGCTGGTAGCAAGAACGTGAAGTAACTGGAGCTCTCACGTTCTGCTGTTGGGAGTACACAGTGGCATATCCTCTTCAGGAGTTTAAAGTATCTATGAATGTTAAATAGATGCTTACACAGTAGTTCAGTATTTCTTCTTTTAGATATACAACTAACAGATTTTATACCAATATGTGTCAAACGATAAACAAATCTACTCATGGCAATATTATTCATTATAGCCCCACATCAGAAACAATCTCAATATCCAGCCATAGGAGAATGGGTATATAAATATGGGCCTGTTCATAGGAAGAAATTCTCTATAATAATCAATACAAATGAACTGCAACTATATGAATGAAGCTCACACGTATACTATCAAAAGAAAGAAGTCGGCCGGGCACGGTGGCTTACGCCTGTAATCCCAACACTTTGGGAGGCTGAGGTGGGTGGATCACAAGTTCAGGAGATTGAGACCATCCTGTCCAACCTGGTGAAACCCTGTCTCTGCTAAAAATAGAAAAATTAGCTGGGCATAGTGGTGCGTGCCTGTAATCCCAGCTACTTGGGAGGCTGAGGCAGGAGAATCGCTTGAACCCGGAAGGCAGAGGTTGCAGTGAGCTGAGTTTGTGCCACTGCACTCCAGCCTGGGTGACAGAGTGAGATGTCAGAAAGAAAGAAGGAAAGAAAGAAAAAAAAGAAAGAAAGGAAAAGAAGAAGGAGAAGGAAAAGGAAAGAAGAGACAGGAATCAGACATTAAAAAGTACACACTATATGATCCCACTTATCTCAAATTCTAGCATGGGTAGAACCAATCTATGGTAATAGAAGTAGGAACAGTGGCTGGTGTGGAGAGGTAGAGGCCTGAGAGGTGACACGGTGTGGGGGACCTGGGGGTGGGTATTGTTGGTTAGCTTGATCTGTGTGCTGGTTGCCCTGGTGTGGCCACTTTGTAAAAGTTGATCAGGCTAGACTCCTACGATGCGTGCACTTTTCTGTAGGTGTATTAGATTTCAGTGAAAAAGCTTGCTTTAATGAACAATCTCAGGGAGAAGAGGTGTGGGGATCACCTTTACCTGGAGGCAGAGGAGCAGGAGAATGTTCTTCTTCTTCTTCTTTTTTTTTTTTTTCTTGTTTTTTTTTTAGATGATGTCTTGCTCTGTTGCCCAGGCTGGAGTGGAGTGCAGTGGCTTGATCTTGGCTAGCTGCAACCTCCACCTCCTGGGTTCAAGCAATCCTTTTGCCTCAGCCTCTCGAGTAGCTGGGACTACAGACATGCACCACCATGCCTGGATAATTTTAAATAGAGATGGGGTTTCACCATGTTGACCAACTGGTCTCAAACTCCTGGCCTCAAGTGATCCGTCCACCTCTGCCTCCCAAAGTGCTGGGATTACAGGCGTGAGCCACCACTCCCGGCCAGCAGGACAATGTTCTAAAGAGCCTACATACAGTCTCTATCTGCCTCCTTCTGAGGAAACAAACAAAAAAACATTTTCCTCTTGTGGGCAGACAGGATAGCCTTTTTGTTCAGCCTTGTGTTATTCACAGATCCCAGAGCAGTGACTGACCTGTGGTGACTGGGGAGTCAGTACATCTTTGGTGAATGAGAAGCAAAAATGTTTTTCTTCTCCACTGAGATTCTCTTTTCAATGGCTCTCTGTGGAGACCAGGAGGTATTTTCCATCTCTTGCATCTGGCCGGTCCTGTGACCTGCCTGGGGCAGCTGAAACGGCAGAAGCAATGCTGTGCCTGCTCTGGACGTGTGCCCCCAGAGGCCTTGCATGCTTCCTCTCTGCTGTTGTGGCTGCTCAGTGAACAAACCCAGCCATCCTGTTGAGGAACAAGAGGCCACATGGTAGGGGACTGAAGTACCTCAGTAGAGAGCCAGCCAAGCCCAGAAGCACAGCCCCTTGACTGGCCTGAGGTCACTGCAGACAGGCGAGGGAGCCCAGGCAGGACCAGAACCACACAGCTGACCTGTAGATGCATAAGCTGTAATTCACGGTTGCTATTCTAAACTGCTTAGTGGAATAGTTTGATACTCAGAAATAGTTAATTGACTAAACAACCACGGGCGGCTTTCGCATAAAGTATAATAAAAATGGAGCCTCTGTGGTTTGTAGTGCAACCTGCATACGCCAGATGCAGTGGCTCTGGAAAGCGCTGTGGGCGTGTCAGCTGGCTAACCCCACTTCCAGCCTCTCTCCCTTGTTTACCTTTTCTATAGAAGCTACATATGCTTCACTGACGTCCCAGCTTCCCTGGACGCTGGGTGTGGCTGGCCATAGGACACTGCTCTGGTCAGTTAGATGTAGGCAGACATCTGCTAGCGACACCTCTCTTCTCTCTTCCTAATTGCCTGTGATGCCCGGAGGTGCCACAGCTATTTCTAAGGCAAACCTGAGAGATTCCCTCATAGTATCATGGAAGACAGTTGCCAGATTTAGCACAAAAGAATAAATGAATCAATAACGATTAACTGAAAGAAATGCCAGACATTCAAATACCTTTAAATTGGAGATAAACAGAGTTTTTTTTTGTTTGCTTTTTGTTTTTGCTTTTGTTTTTTTTAAGACAGAGTCTCGCTCTGTTCCCCAGGCTGGAGTGCAGTGGTGTGATCTTGGCTCACTGCAACCGCTACCTCCTGGGTTCCAGCTATTCTTCTGCCTCAGCCTCCTAAGTAGCTGGGACTACAAGTACACCACTGTGCCTGGCCAATTTTTGTATTTTTAGTAAAAATGGGGTTTCACCATGTTGGCCAGGTTAGTTTCAAACTCCTGGCCTCAAGTGATCAGCCTATCTCAGCCTCCCAAAGAGTTGGGATTACAGGCATGAACCGCCATGCCTGACCCCCAGAGAATAATTTTTTAGTATTATAAGTATATCCCAAATTTACCATTTTCTCAAACTCCACCATGGAGTCACACATCAGCCCCCAAATGCCTGGGGTACCCATTCAGAAGCTTCTTGTACATGACTGAACCCCCATTTCCTTGCTCTTCTGAGGGAGGAAGGGCTTCCCGCCACTCCAGCTGAATGCAATGCTAGCATATTTTCAAACTGATGGGCAGAGGACCCTGTGCTAGTCCAGAGGCTTGATTGACAGCCCTATCCTTTCAGTGTAGGTATTGATTGCTCTGCTGTCTTCTATCTTACAGTGCTGCCAGTGGAAAACCTGAGAACAGTTGCATTTTCTTTTAAGTATTATTTCTTTCCCTTTGGAAGCTTGTAAGATTTTCTACTGATTCTTGCTGGGCAGTGACATGGCCAGCCTAGGTTCACTGGGTATCTCTTTCATGAGTCCTCAGTGGAACTTGGGTGACTGGTTTTACCTATATACTCAAGTGATTTACAACTTGGAGAGTTATTTCAAGCATCTGCTTCGTGAATTCCTCTCCTACACTGCTACCCTATCATTTTTCTATCAGATTTTTTTTTTTTTTGAGACAGAGTTTTGTTCTTGTCACCTAAGCTAGAGTGCAATGGTGCGATCTCGGCTCACTGCAACCTCTGCCTCCCAGGTTCAAGTGATTCTCCTGCCTCAGCCTCCCTAGTAGCTGGGATTACAGGTACCCACCACCACACCTGGCTAATTTTTGTATTTTTAGTAGAGACGGGGTTTCACCATGTGGGCCAGGCTGGTCTCGAACACCTGACCTTACATGATCTGTCCGCCTTGCTCTCACAAAGTGCTGGGATTACAGGCGTGAGCCACCGCGACCAGTATGGTTCTGACATTCCAGTTTCTTATTTTGTTCCCTCAGACAATTTTCATCTGCAAATGTTTCTCTGGGCTTCGAGATACATGTCTTCCACTTAATCTTCCAGGCCACTAATTTGTGTTTAAGTAGAGGATGTCATCCCTTTGAAGATATATGCTTAATTTTTTTAATTCAAAAATAATTCTTCAGTTCCAGTCCATGCTGTAATTGGATTCTGAAGCGCTCTTACTGATTTTTGGTTCAAGTCACATCTGCCCCCAGCAGCAGGCCTGTTTCTGTGCAAGCTGACTGCATATTCTTCCTCTCCCTGCCTGTTGGGATGTCTTAGATGGATGCCTTGTTTCCCTGCCTTGCCTCCTTGCAGCTCTCTTCACCCTTGGAGCCATGCTTGGAGGCTGCCTTGTGTGTGGCAGCCCTCAGGTGGTGGGGGCCCAGCAGTCACTGCTCCCATGGGCGCTGATGTGTAGTTTGGGTTGCTCAGTTCCCTGCCTGCAGCTGGGAAGCAGCACCCAGGTCCGAGCTTTTCCCATTGCAAGACTTGCTCTCTCATCTCTCAGAGGTGGGCCACTAGGATCACCTGATCAACTTCCCTGAGGCTCCTCTGAGGGAGACCAGTGGGTGCTCCAGGACAGAGCACACTGGCTAGTTCCACCCTTCCAAACTGGTCCCTAGGTCTCCAAGAGCTCGCTGTAGGCACTGTGGAATCTCACCCCAGGGCTCTGCCTCAGGCACCCAGGCCCTCCCTAGCCTGGAGAAGACCAAACTTCAGCCTCTCACAATCTTAAGCTTTCTCATGCCTTGTAGCCCAGCTTTGGCTGAGCTCAGCAAAGACAGTTGATGGTGCATTCCAGAGACTGAGAAAAAGACACCATGGGCAATCTGTCTTCCCTACCATTTTCCCACAAATGCCCAGGCCTTGTACTTTTGACACCTTTTATTTCTAAAGTTTTAAACTTTGTATAATTTTGTATTACATTTTTAATCAAAAAATAGTTTTTCTTTTTTCGAGACAGGGTCTCACTCTGTCGCCCAGGCTGGAGTGCAGTGGTGCTATCACAGCTCACTGCAGCCTTGACCTCCTGGTCTCAAGCAATCCTCCTACCTCAGCCTCCTGAGTAACTGAGACTACAGGCATGTGCCACCATGCTCAGCTAATCTTTTGTTTCTTGTGATGGGGGTCTCACTACGTTGCTTAGGCTGGTCTTGAACTCCTAGGCTCAAGCAGTTCTCCTGCCTTGGCCTCCCAAATGCTGGGATTACATGTGTGAGCCATCACACCTGGCCTAAAATAAATATTTTTAACATCAAAAAGAGCTTTACTTAAAGCATAATAAAAAGAGAAACAAATGTATTTGACTTCATTAGATCAGGATTTTATAATTTCTGTTTGAGGGAAGGGAAAACATCCCTTTTCCCCTGGATGGTATGCTGACAAATCAAATGACAAAGGCAGGTTAATAGGAGGAAGTACATACAGCTTCATTAGCGTACATGGGGAAGAATCACAGAGCAACTGCCCCACTTGCAATGGTACATCTGATGCTTATATACCCTTCTTCTTAGGGGAGAGGGAGATGGGAAGGGGCAGATGATTTTAGGAGGATAGTAAATGATTTTTAGGGAAATTCAATGGACTTGAAGACATACACTGGCCTGGGACAAAGTCTGTTGGGCCCACAGAGCAGACAAAGGTTTGAAACGATCACTTGTGCCCAGCTGCCTACACAGACTTCAGCCTTTCTTCCTGCAATATGAGTTCAGTTAATGAAAACTCAGGGAGGGACCAAAGGTTACTGCTTCCTTCTTTGGCAGGTCTGGACTTCAGACAAATAAGGAAGCTTCAGAGAATAAGTCCCCCTGCACTTTGGGAGAGACATAGGATTGAGAGACGGGAAGGGCTAAGACGACATCAGAGACACCTCGAGGCCTCTTCTTCACTTCAGCATGTCAAAGTGTCATATTTTGGAGTATCAGTTTCTGAGACCCAACATTTCTTACTTCTAAGATTGTGTTTAGCAAAAGAGTGGAAACCACTTGTGTCCAGTAGGCATGGACAGTTGAGTAAACTATGGTATCTCAAATGGAATACCATGACTATGAAGCTATAAAAAAGGGTGAAAATCTGTGTGCACTGATGTGGAGAGACCACCTGGTTTTAATGGTAAGGGGAAAAGCATGGTGCAGAAGAGTGTCTAGGGCTCTGCAAACTTTTCCTGTGAAGGGTCAGGTAGCAACTATTTTAGGCTTGCTGGTCACACGTGCTCTCTGTTGCACTGCTCAACTCTGCCATATTATCAAGAAAGCAGATATAGGCAATACATAAACTCATGAGTGTAGCTGAGTTCCAGTAAAACTATATTTATTGCCAGGCACAGTGGCTCATGAGTGTAATCTCACTTTGGGAGGCCAAGGCAGAAAAATTACTTGAGCCCAGGACTGCAGGACCAGCCTAAGCAACATAGGGAGATCCTGTCTCTACAAAAAATAAAAATAAATATCCAAGCATAGTGGCATGCACCTGTGGTCCCAGCTACTCAGGAGGCAGAGGTGGGAGGATCACTGGAGCCTGTAAGGTCAAGTCTGTAGTGAGCTATGATCATGCCACTGCACTCTAGCCTGGGTGACACAGTGAGATCCTGTCTCTACAAATAATAATAATAAAAGAAAACTAAACAACAAAAAAAACTCTTGTACCTACAACAACAGGTAGAGGCTGGATTTGGCCCATGGGTTATTGTTTGCCAGCCCCGGGTGCAGGAGGCACACCCTAAGGTGACTCCCAGTGCACTGAAGCCTTAGATCATCTACTGCCCTTGAGTTCACATAAAGCCTGACTTGCTTCCTAGCTAATAAGATATGGCCAAAATGAAGGGATTTTGCAAATATAATTAAGATCCCAAATCAGGTGGTTTTGAGTTAATCAAATGATATAGTCTAACTTGGGAGGCCCTAACCTAATTAGATAGAACTCCTAAAATAGGCTCCTCTTTAGGTTAGAGAATCTCTCTTCTGCTAGCTTTGAAGAATCAGACTGCTATGGATTTTATAGCTACAAGGAAATAAAGTCTGCCAGCAACTAAAGGGAGATTGCAAACACATCCTTCCCCATTCGAGTCTCTGATGAAAACACGACCCAGTTGATGTGTTAACTGCAGCCCCGTGAGACCTGTGCAGAGGACCCAGCCAAGACACACCCAGATTCCTAGCCCAGAGAAATGGTGAGATAATAAACACGCATTGTTTTAAGCCACTAAATTTGTGGTCATTTGTCACACAGCCTAGAAAACCCATACACCTGTTTTATGAAATCTGCTGTCATTTAGGTAAGAAGGGGAGAAAGAGAGCAAGACTTTTCAGAGTATGACTTTTTGTATTATTTAGATGTTTAAACCACATAAACATACTACCTACCCAAAAAGTTAAATCAAAAAAATTTTAATCTGCCTTCCCATTTCAGATTTGTACCTTTCATGTTTCCATTATTATTTATGTTCACAGTACCCTTTACCTTGATTCTTTTACCTGCTTCTTTTTCCTTCAGAATATCCTTTATTTTATCTCAAACCTCTATGTTCAAAAGGACCTTCTTTGTTTTTTTAAACTTGAGTTTACTTTGCTCAGTGTTGTTCTCCTGGTACCTAACGGAGGGACTGGCATGAGAGATGCCCCCAATAAATACTTACTGACAGAATGAATGAATCACAGTGACCCTCATCTTGGTGTCTGCACATGCGAAACCCACTTGAACAACTCCTGTACCTACAACCCCCCACCCCTGCAGTTCAGATTTCAACCTCCACTTGGAAAGAAAGAAAACTTCTCCACAGAACAAGCTGTCTTGTCGCCTCCTTACCTCCCACCTGCCATCAAGAGATGTTGATGCAACATTATTTCTTGAGGCCTTTTAAACATCTTTTGGGAATATGTTATGCAGAAAAGACACAGTGATGGCAATAACAAAACCCAGGCATCTGTTCTTCTCTAGCTCATTTTCTGAAAACAACTTTCCATTTTCCTAAATACTCTCTACCAGCTGACCTATCCTGTTGTAGCCACAGCTTGCAGGGACAGAGTCAGAGTCAGAGTGAGGAGATTATGTCTCAGTCTCCCTGTCCCCTGCCCCTACTCCAGGCCCAGCCCTGCCAGTCAAGGCAGCCACCCTACCCTGATTAATTCCCATTTTAGGAGGCACAAAGAATCTGCCATCAAGCTATCCACCAGGCTCACAATTTGCTTGGGCTGACATCCTGCAAGTGGACCCTCTGCTTTGCTCTGAAGACAGGAACCCCAAGGCACACTTGTCTCCCCATAATTAATAACCTATATATATATATTTTCTTTTATCCTCTTCCATGGACTAGAGTCTAACCTCCCTTCAGCCCATGATGGTCTCTGGAGCCAAAGAGAGGGTGGTAGGAGTGGAGGGGAGAGATAACAAAAGGCAAACAGCAGGCTGAGCGAAACCATCTAGAACCCAGAACCATGTCCCTGAGTGTGTATGAGAATCTGAGGGAATGGGACAGGCTGCCCTTGGGATTTCCCTGAACTCTGAAGAGGAGCTCTCCTGGCCTAAACCAGAAGTGACATGAGCTCAGGTGTGGGGGCGGGCCTTGTGCATGCACACGCATGCGTGCACACACATGCACACACGTGTATGCACAGATAACAGTCTTTGTCCACAGTTAGGTGCCCTGTGGTGCTAATCTGAGGTTACTTGACCTGTCCTATCAGAGCAGCTGCATCGGAACCCCATACAGCCTGGGAGCAATCACCGCTTGCTGAGAATACTCCCACAGCCTATTACCAAGCTCTGGGGCTCTCTTGCCAACTCCTAGGTCAAATTTCCTCGCATTCTGTGCTCAATCGCCTGGTAGACAATAGCTGTCCAGCTCCCAGGCACCCTGTACTCTTCTCTTGGCCAATCTGAGCACCACCTATGTTCCCAAGCCCACTGAGAGAACACAAAACACAGTCGCTGGTTAGAGTTGGAGAGAGGGGAAATATCAGTCACAAAGGTGTACCAGATTTTCCCAAGTGGCCATAAAATATTTCCAGTGGGATCTAAAATACCAATAATAAAGAGAAAAAATCTCACAATGTAGTGTTTTTTGTTTTTAAAGCAGGTTATGAAACAGTATGGACTACAGTCCCACTTCTCTTTATCCACTTTGACAGTATTCTAGGTTTCCTAACTCTACACACACCTGAACTGTCTTCCTTTATTCTCTTGCAGCCATGCTGGTCTCTGGAGCCAAAAGGAGGGTGGTAAGAGTGGAGGGGAGAGATAAGGAAAGGCAAAAGGCAGGCTGAGCAAAACCACCCAGAACCCAGAACCGTGTCCCTGAGTGTGGACAAGGGTCTCAAGGAACATTTTCTCTGCATTTCTACTCAAACTTCAAACTAAACAGGTCTTACATTGAGGTGGGGACCTCCCCCCAGAAGTTCCTCCTACATCAGAAAAGATGACCCCCTTTTTCCTGATGCTCAGAGCCATCAATACTCCTTTGTCTCTCATCCAGCACCTAATTCATCTGCAAACCCTGTTGGCACCACCCTAAATATGCAGCCAGAACCTGATCAGGAGCCCCCATGGTCACCCACCTAATTAGGGGGGTGGTGTTGCAGGGCTCCTGCTGTCTCATACAGTGGCCAGGGTTAAACTTTTCAAACACAGATGGTGTTTCTCCCATTTATCCCCCACCTTCTACCACCTCCCTGAGAATAGCATCCTGCTCTCCTCTGATCATATCTCTCTGCCCTTGCTATGTAGAATGTGCATCCAGCCCAGGGCCTCTCTAGTTGCTCTTTTCTTGGCCAAGAAACACCTCTCCCAACATGCCCTCTGGCCACAGGCTCTCACTTTTCTGGGGCCCCTGCAAGAGAGGGCTTTCTTAAGGCTAGAGGTGAAACAGCATGTCCCAACATCACTAGCCCCTTCCCTTGCCCTGCACAGCCCTAAGCCATCCATCCTCTTAGATATTCATTTGTTTGCTTTTGGTCACCCCCACCCCTCTATAGAATGGGTGCTCTATAAGAGCAGGAATGTTCGTCTGTTTTGCACAATGCTGCATCCTAAGGGGATAGAACAGTGGCTGGCACATTAAAGAGCACCTTCTGAATATTTGTTGAATGAATGATCAGGGGAACACACTAATTAAATATATACCTATAGGAAGCAGGATGTGGGCACTATTTTGAGGACCAGGGGGCCAAGACCACTTGGTTTCTTTTGTCTGTTTTTCTGTTTCTACTTCGAAAAGCCTCCTGGGGCTGTTGGGAAGTGGGGAGGGAATGGAGGTTTCTCTAGGAAGGAATGGTGTTTTATTCTGCTCCGTCCCTACTCCCTTCCCCTTAGCCAGGTAACTGCCATTCCCCTTCCTTCACAACGTTACATGAGAGAGCCTCTGGACTAAACACAGCTGGGAACAGTGGCGGCAACTGTCCTAAAAGCTACAGAAGAAAGCAACATGAGAACCCCTTCACATTTCACCCATTTGATACTCACCCAGTCTGCAGGGCCCCACCATGGAAAGGAGGAGTTCCCTCTGGGGAATGTCCCAGACCAAGGGAAGAGACGTGTAGAGGTGGGTCTCTGGTGGAAACTCCAGCAGAGTGGCTGAGTCCTGCCTGCCAGTGAGCCCCCTCTGAGCACACAATACTACCAATCTATGTCTTGGTGACTTCTTGAAATACAATGGCAAACCAAGAAAAGCCTTGAGCCTGAAAGACTAAAACTACCTGTAAACCAAAAATAAAATTCTAAACCCCCCAACTGACTGAATGGAAGCCAAGGGGATTCCAAAGAAAGCTGAAAAAACAAGTTCAGACCATGACAAGAAGTGGGGTTAGACATGCCTCATACCTTCCTCCCTTTGGAGTTCAGGCATAACTGACCAGCATTAACACTGAAACAGATTCTTAAGACTAACAAAGCAGGTTATTTATAGCAATAAGATACCCAATTCCAACCTGACTCCAGTATAGGATCACATGACAGATAGCAGGTCCTGAAAAAATTCAAAGTATTTTACCACAAAATATGTTTATTTGACATATTTTGGAAAGTGGTCTCTTGTGGGGGAAATTTGCGTTCTGTAGAGAATCTCCTTCCCTTACTTTGTTCTTTCTAGAGAGTCTGGCACCTTTTAAAGTTCTGAATAGGAAACATTTGCCTTCTGAATAGAAAACATTTGCCATCTATTGCCTCAAAGGGTGGCCACCTATGAGACTTTATCTACGTAGTAAGAATCTTGATTTCCACAACCCCTTATCTTAACCCAGACACTACTTTCTATTGATTCTAGGTCTTTAGCTAATAGCTTAAGAAGTGATATATTTTATTAAATAGGGAATTGCTTGTTTTTGTCAGGGTTGTCAAAGATCAAATGGTTGTAGATGTGTGGTGTTATTTCTGAGGCCTCTGTTCTGTTCTATTGGTCTATATATCTGTTTTGGTACCAGTACCATGCTGTTTTGATTACTGTAACCTTGTAGTATAATTTGAAGCTGGGTAGCATCGTGCCTCCAGCTTTGTTCTTTTTGCTGAGGATTGTCTTGACCATATGGGCTCTTTTTTGGTTCCATCTGAAACTTAAAGTAGTTTTTTCTAATTCTGTAAAGAAAGTCAATGGTAGCTTGATAGAAATAGCATTTTCATGATATTGAATCTGCCTATCCATGAGCATGAAATGTTTTTCCATTTGCTTGTGTCCTCTAGTTCAACCATTGTGGAAGACAGTGTGGCAATTCCTCAAGGATCTAGAACTAGATATACCATTTGACTCAGCAATCCCATTACCGGGTATATATCCAAAGGATTATAAATCATCAAACTATAAAGATATATGCACACATATATTTATTGCAGTAATATTCACAATAACAAAGATTTGGAACCAACTCAAATGCCCATCAAGGATAGACTGGATAAAGAAAATGTGGCACATATACACCATGGAATACTATGCATCCATAAAAAAGAATGTGTTCATGTTCTTTGCAGGGACCTGGATGAAGCTGGAAACCATCATTCTCAGCAACCTCACACAGGAACAGAAAACCAAACACTGCATGTTCTCATTCATAAGTGGGAGTTGAACAATGAGAACATATGGGCACAGGGTGGGGAACATCACACACTGGGGTCTGTCAGGGGCTGGGGGCAAGAGGAGGGATAGCATTAGGAGAAATACCTAATGTGGATGACAGGTTGATGGGTGCAACAAACCACCATGGCACATGTATACCTATGTAACAAACCGGCACGTTCTGCATATGTATCCCAGAACTTAAGTATAATAAAAATATATTAAAAAAATACAAATTAAAAAAAAAAGAATTGATATCTCATCTCTCCCTAAAACATATAAAACCAAGCTGTAACCCAACCATCTTGGGCACATGTTCTCAGGACCTCTGGAAGCTGTGTCATGGGCCATGGCCCTCATATTTAGCTGAGAATAAATCTCCTCAAATATTTCATAGAATTTCATAGTTTTTATCAACATAACCCAAAAGAAAAAAAGACTTGGAAGAAATATAAATGATAGAGAGGATAGAATGGAATACATGAACACATGTTATACATCAGAGAAACAAAGAATGTATTATATCTATAATATTAGAATGATACTAAAAATAAAACTAAACAAAAGAAATGGGAACATTCAGAGAATAAAGAAGAGTTCTTTGAAACATTAAGAAAATGGTAGCAGAAATTTTTAAAATTAATAACCCAGCACTTTGGAAGGCTGAGGTGGGTAGATCACCTGAGGTCAGGAGTTCGAGATCAGCCTGACCAACATGGTGAAACCCCATCTCTACTAAAAACACAAAAATTAGCTGGGTGTGGTGGCCGATGCCTGTAATCCCAGCTACTTGGAAGGCTAAGGCAGGAGAATCACTTAAACCCGGGAGGTGGAGGTTGCAGTGAGCAGAGACCACACCACTGCAGGGCGACAGAGACTGTATCAAAATAATAATAATAATAATAACAACCATAACAACAGAAGAACTAATATAAAATTGATAGAATCATCTGAAAAGTAGAGAGCAACAAAGATAAGGAAAATAGGAGATAATGAACAAGAAAATAAGAGGCTCAGCCTAAGAGGTCTGATAGGAATTCAACAGTTGGGGAAAAGGCAGAGAAAATGGAGGAAAGGAGATTACAAAAACAAAAACAAAAACAAACCTGATGTAAAAGTTTTCCAAAGACAAACAGATCTGAGCTTTCAGACTGAAGAGCATGGCAATTGCTCAGCACAAATGCATGAAAATAGACCCACACCAAAGCTCACTGCTGGGAAATTGGGAACCCAGGAATGAAGAGAAGATTCTAAAACTTCCCACAGAGAAAACGCAGGCCACAAACAGGAAGTTAAGAACTGGAGCAGCATTCAATTTCAAAACACCAACTCTAGAATTGAAAGGAAAGTAAAGCCTTCAAATGTCTAAGGGGATTCATTTCTAACCTAGAATTCTATTCCAAGCCAAACAAATTTGAGGATAGAATAAAGACATTTTCAGGCATGCAAGTTCTCCTTTTTAAAGAAAAAAATATTCCCAGTGCTCTTTATCTGCCTCCAGGACAAAAGAGTAAACCCCAAAAGACGAGAAGGGTTCTAGAAAGCAGAAGTCCAATGTAGGAGAAGGGAGAATGTATTCCCAGGATGATGGTGAAGGAAGATCCCAACTTGACAACTGGGCAGCAGTTAGACAAGAAAAATAAGCAGTGCACAATAAAGCTAGAGGATAGAAGCTGAAATAACCTGCCGAGAAACGCAAGGACCTAGGGGATGATCAGTAGGGGTTGTAAGGGGTTCTGGCCAAATTTGAGGATTAGATACTGACAAGTACAAAGACGACAGAAAAAGTAAAGTAGTTGTGAACTCCAGGAAAAACAAAAAGTTGCATAAGGACATGGTATCACAGGAAGACAGTGTTTTTCAGCTATGACTCATGTAAATATTGCCAAAATATATCCAAGAATATATAAATGCAGAATGCCAATCTGACTCAATTATAACATTACACTTTGAGACGCTGTGGTGCAGGGAGGCAGGAGGAGGCTGGTGCTGAGAAGGCTGGGGGATGCTTTTGGATCTTTCATGGAGGGCGGCCTTCAGATAATGCCAACAATTCCAAATCAACAAATGTGGCACATCTTTGTTATTGAGAAAAGATGAAAGAGCAGAAAAAAAAATAAACAGCTGAAATTGATTACCGTTTGGGAGAGAAGTGAGAAACAGGGGATTATTGTTTTCATCACAAGCCTCCTAGGACCAAGGACCACTAGATCCTTTAAACTATAGACACACATTACTTTGATAAACATTTAAAATAACAACAGAAAGTTGCAATGGAAATCACTATGCATATGCCAAAAACTGTTAAATCTTCAATTTTATAAAAATAAAGAACAAAGCACAAAGTTAAAATCAACAAGAAGAAAATTATGTCCCACCCAAGTCTAGCTTACTTTTTCCTCAGTGAATAGCTTTGTTGTCATTGATTTGTTTTGCTAATTTAATGTAAATCCTGAGACATCATCATACAAAGTTGAACATGTATGTTACATATTGCTGCATCTTACGACCTGCCACAGTGTCTGGCATCTCGTAGCTCCTCAAGGAATATTTGTGGACTTGAATTAAAGTGACAGGGGCCTCCTTGTGTCTGAGATTCCTCAGATTTTCTCAGAGATTCCTTTAAGAACCATCTCCATGAAAACCATTTCTGAATTTTCTGTAAAACTTCACAAAACATTAGTCATTAATTTGCTTAATGTTCCCTTCAGAAGGATCCACAAGATAAATTCCTCTCTGAATTTAACACCCCAAAAAAGTCAGCCTTCTGAAGAAATGGTGTCTAGCAATAAGAATTATGTAACTTGTCCTTAGCTTTAGCTCCTAGGGCTGAAAGTTTTGTGTCTACTTCAGGTAGGTTAATAACTGGAGGGACCTTCAAGCCGATGAATACTCTTTGAGTTTTTGTTAATGCTTATTCAGGAGATGAAAAGTGACTTATTCTCTTACTTTTCTAATGTCAGTTTTAAGTGGATATTTATTCTCTAGGACATGAGTTGCATTTTTTACTTTTTCACAGAACTGATTGTAGAAAAGTGTTCACTTCTTTTCCTATATGCATACTCAGGTTTCAGAATGCTCAAGAATTTGTACCACAGCTAAGAATTTGTTCCACTATAGGGACTTGGGTCTGAATTCTCTCTTCCTGTGTTTGACCAGCTGGGTGGAATGTGCATGTACTGGTCTTGGTGGTAGATGCAGAACCAGCACAGGGAGCTCAGCCCCTCAGGAACTCCTAAGACATCTTCTTGGTGTGGCTTCTGCCCTCAGGACAGACTTAGGATGGGTGGGTTGGCAAGACATTCTCTAGTTTCTTCTTTTCAGAAACTCTTGTTCTCAGTAGACTGAGTCTTGTCCAGCTGGTTGATGACTGCATTGTACTTGTCTTGAAGTTTCTCCTCTTCCACAGTGGCCTTCTGATTGAGAGCACAGGAGTTCAGTGAATGGTTGGAAGACAGCTTGCCTCTGTGCTTCTCCTCTTCTGTCTGTGCCTCTCAGGTTCTTGCACCATGAACTTAATATCTTCCTTTCTCAAAGACATTCTTTGTCTTCAACAATCATAAACTTCTTCTCTTTGCCTGTGCTCTGCTCTGCTAACACACGGGACTTCCCATAGGCCTCAGTGTCATAGTTTAGATCAACTTGAAGAATGCTGTGGACCCTCAGGCAGGTTTCATTGGTCATTGATTGCTCTCTCATTTTCATAAACCTGAGTAAGTGTATGATGCTGGTTGTCTGAGAAGCAATAAAGTTTGCACTGCTTAGTGGCCCAGCAGATCAGAACAGAAATATTTCCAACAGAGACATCTATTCCAAAGATCCTTGAGAAAAAAAAATCCTAAACATTGCTAGATCTGTGTCAGATCAAATTGTGATTCAGACAGCTTTATCTAAGTGACAGTCTCATCCTATCACTGAGAAGTCCCACGTAGGTTTCTTATTCTTTGACATATGACAGAGTGCCCCACTAGGGCGATGTTATAAATCTGTGACCTCATGGGTGTGGTGGCTCATGCCTGTAATCCCAGCACTTTGGGAGCCGAGGCAGGTAGATTACTTGAGGTCAGGAGTTCAAGACCAGCCTGACTAATATGGTGAAACCCCGTCTCTTCTAAAAATGCAAAAATTAGCTGGGCATCTTGGCATGCTACTCAGGAGGCTGAGACAGGAGAAATGTTTGGACCCGGGAGGTAGAGGTTGCAGTGAGACAAAATCATGCCACTGCACTCCAGCCTGGGCAACAGAGCAAGACTCCATCTCAAAAATAAAATAAAATAAACAAATAAATACATAACTCTGTGACTTGATGAGTTTGCTGTTTTGAAGGACCCAGGCGCCAGGGGCCAGTGGACAAGAGACCATTCAGTTCTTCAAGTTGAGGATGGATATGGAGAATCAGTTGCTTTATGGAGCAGGAGGCGCTCAATCATATTCATGGTGAGATGCTTGCGGTAAGTATGGAGGTAACAGAAATCCTTTTTGGTTTTTTCACACTTGACTTTGGCAATGAAATCATTGACCATTCAGTTGTCAAAATCTTCTTTATCTCAAGTGGATTTGTTCAGATGAAGACTTGGCATACAAGATACCATCTTCAGAAGGGAGAATAGATACATCAAATGCCACTTCCAACTTCGAAGATCAATATAACTCGTTTAACATCAATCTTCTTGTCTAAGCCATGAACAGAGGCAGTGGACATTGCCTCGTTGATGATTCTGAGCACAGTGAGACTATTCATGGTTCCAATTAAGAGATGAAATAAGCAGACCTGTGATGACAAAACAGTAACAATCCTCCCAGAGGTAGCCTCTGCAATCTTCTCCATGTTTTTCAGAAACGTAAAAGACTCCTTCTTGGGATGGAAGCTTTCATTCCCTCACTTGTACTCTACCTGGGATTACTGCCACATGCCGCCACCACCATCACCATGTAAGCCCCACCCAAATATCCAAACAGATCCTTAGTGATGAAATGGTGTTGGTAGGCTTCAACCACAGTTTGATTCATTGCACTATCACTGATCATCCAATCAATTGTTTCATGCTGGTGAGGACCACAAAGTTTGGGATGGTCCTGTTTTCCTGATCATTGCCTGGATTTCCATGTTCCCCTGCTGGAAGACACACACATAGCAATATATGGTGCCAGGACCAACAACCTCAGATCCATTTGATATCATTGCTAGTCCTTACCCAGGAGAGCACCAGGCTCCAGGAGGATGGGTCTGGTTGTTTGGTGTTAAAAACAAAAACAAAAACAAAAACAAAAACAGGAGCTCTGTGTGCTGAGTAGAATAAACAAAAGCTGATTTTTGACAAATAAAACATTTATATCTCTTTATATTCAAAACTAGATATTTGTTTCACACTACATATAACATTACATTTTAACTCTTCGAAATTATTTTGCATCTGACAGTTTTCCCGTCACTCATAACTGAAGTGCATTAGTCACACTTATTAAGAGTAGAAATGATTTTATGTAGCTAAAAAGTCTTCTTCCAAATAGCCTCAGAAATGCTTTTCTTTTTACCTTTCATGCTGGCCACACACACAAAAAGACCCAATTTTCTTATCGTTCTTGTTCTCATTTCTATTTTCTTCTATAATTTTTAAAATCAGGTCTTATCTTTTAAGAGTTAGGTGAGTGCAAAAGTAATTGTGGTTTTTGAACTGTTGGAATTTGCCATTCGATATTGGAATACATTCTTTTAAAAATGTGGCTATGTTATACATCGTGTTAATTGGAATTTCTTGCTTTATGTCTTTTTGCTAATGACTTATTACTTGTTTATTTTGTGTTTATTTTAGACTATGGAAATGATATTAGACAAAAAGCAAACTCTGGCGATTTTCTTATTCAAGTTCAAAATGGGTCATAAAGCAGTGGAGACAACTCACAACATCAACAATGCATTTGGCCTAGAAACTGCTAAAGAACCAACAGTGCAGTGTTGCTTCAAGGAGTTTTTCAAAGGAGACGAGAGCCTTGAAGATGAGGAGTGTAGTGACTGGCCATCAGAAGTTGACCACGACCAACTGAGAGAGATTATCGAAGCTGATCCTCTTACAACGACACCAGAAGTTGCCAAAGAACTTGACATTGACCTGTCTACAGTCCTACGGCATTTGAAGCAAGTTGGAAAGGTTAAAAACTCAGTAAGTGAGTGCCTCGTGAACTGAGCGAAAATAAAAACAAACATCGTTTTGAAGTTTCATCTTCTCTTATTCTACACAACAACAACGAACCATTTCTTGATCAGATTGTGACATGCGACGAAAAGTAGATTTTATAGGACAACCAGTGATGACCAGCTCAGTGGTTGGACCAAGGAGAAACTCCAAAGCACTTCCCCAAACCAAACTTGCACCAAAAAAAGGTCATGGTCACTGGTGGTCTGCTGCTGATCTGATCCACTATAGCTTTCTGAATTCTGGCAAAATCGTGACATCTGAGAAGTATGCTCAGCAAATTGATGGATGCACCAAAAACTGCAATGCTTACAGCTGGCATTGGTCAACAGAAATGGCCCAATTCTTCACAACAATGCCTTACCGCACATCACACAACCAAGGCTTCAAAAGTTGAATGAATTAGGCTATGAAGTTTTGCTTCAGCTGCCATATTCACCTGACCTCTCACCAACCAACTACTACCTCTTCAAGCATCTCAACAACGGGTCTCATCTTTTAAGAGGAATCTTAAATGTTTTAAGTTTAAAAAAATAACATAAATGACTCATTCCTATGAAACAGGATGACACCATTTGTTTTTTGGTTCCAGGATTTCCAGAGACTACATCAGACCCCTTCCAATAAATTTCTGTTTGTTGGAATCTAGCTAAAGGTAAGCCTGCTATTGTGCAAAGTTCTCAGCAGAGACAGATCTAGGCCAAAGAGAAACTATTTCTTCATGTTTTCTTTTGTTTTCTTCATCTGCTTCTGCAGGAATAGCATCTTATCTACACTCTTTTCTTCACCTGTGTGAAGATTTGCATAGGGAAACTTGAATTAATTAACTGCACCATATTTCTAATTTATTCCAGGGATGTTTAAGACTTCTTCATGAATTGGCACCTGCTTCTTGCTCTGGCTCTTTTTTCTAGAAAAGAGCCTGGTACATATTAAATCCTTAGTAATTGTTGCTATATGGTTGCAATTATTATTATTATTATTATTATTATTATTATTATTATTGTCATTCTGCTTTGCTCTCTCTCGCCCATATTCTAGAATTTTCTTTCTTTCTCACTCCCTCCTGTGATTGTTCCTTTGCACACTGTGTTTCATGAGATAACTTACATGTAATTGTGGCCAGCAAAACTGGAGTCATAGTGTATGAATGGTCACAGAAAATGTGATATTTAAACAAGCGTTGGGATAGAGTCACCTAATGGATTCACTAGTCAGTGTGTTAGTCCATTTTCATACTGCTATGAGGAAATACTCAAGACTGGGTAATTTATAAAGAAAAAGAGATTTAATGGACTCACAGTTGCACATGGCTGGGGAGGCCTCATAATCATAGCAGAAGGTTAAGGGGGAACACAGGCACGTCTTACGTGGCAGCAGACAAGCAAGCATATGCAGGGGAACTGCCCTGTATAAAACCATCAGATCTCGTGACACTTACTCACTATCACAAAAACCACGAGAACAGCATGGGAAAAACCCACCCCCATGATTCAATGACCTCCCGTTGGGTCCCTTGCACGACAAAGGGAGATTATGGGAGCTACAATTCAAGATGAGATTTGGGTGAGGACACAATCAAACCGTATCAGTTAGGAAGCTGTCCGTTAAATGGGGGACAAAGTGATTTCCCAAGACTGTTTCTTCTCATCAGAGGATCTTAAGCAACAGAGAGAGTTTAATTCCTGACCACACCCACGATAGTAGGAGGCTGGGTACTTGGCTCATCAACAATCCAGTCAGGAGGAGGGAGCAAAGGATAGGCATGTGTGTGTCAGCCAGCAGGTGGATATAACCAGACGCTTTCCCCCTGACATCAAGATGATACAGAGAGGTGAAGGTCCAGACGGTGGTGGAATTATGTCCAATGACAAATAATTTTACTTTGATAGATATGGTAGATGTATTAGTCCATTCTCACACTGCTATAAAGAAATACCTGAGACTGGGTAATTTATACAGAAAAGAGGTTTAATTGGCTCACAGTTCTGCAGACTGTACAGGAAGTATAGCAACTTTTGCTGTTGGGGAGGACTCTGGAAGCTTTTGTTGGCAGAAGGCAAAGCAGGGAATGAGGCACTTCACATGGATGGAGCCAGAGAAAAAGACAGAGGGGGCAGTGTCCACAGTTTTAAATAACCACATCTCATGAGAACTCACTCACTCACTATCACAAGAGCAGCACTGAGAGGACGGCACTAATCCCTTCATGAAGGACCACCCCTGTGATCCAATCACCTTCCACCAGGCCCCGCCTCCAACACTGGGGATTACAACTCGATATAAGATTTGGGTAGGGGCACAGATCAAACCATCTCAACAGACCATGGAAATTCAGGTCTTCAGGGCTATGGAGGGGGGAAGAAGAAGGCCAAGACATAGAAGCATTGTCATAGTTCATGTGAAAATCACCAAGTTTGACAGCAGGAAGTTTATTGTATAGAAATACTGTAAAACTGGTGCTGAATTATTTGAGCCAAGTTGGGGGCAGGCTGAAGGTGTGGAGAGTGTGCCAAGGAGTGTGAGGGGAGGTAAGAGAAGTGCACCATGTGGATCTGAGTAGGAAGGAGTTGTTGAGCAGCAGAAGCAGAGCTCAGGGCAGAAATAAACTGTCAAGAGAGCAGGGGATGCTCATCCATCTTTCTGCTTCCACAGTCAAGGGTAATCAGAAAACTGGCATCCACTCGAAAGGTGGTTGACAATTGGGTCATCAAGGAAAACTCAGAAAATCTCATTCAAGAAAAGGAGTGAAGACATTGAAAGGTTTTTCACAAAAGAGCAAAATATTAGAGGAGTTTAAGAAACAGGATGGAGAGGAAGGAGTGTAGGCGCAAGAGAGTGGAAAACTGACCAAAGCACACACAAATTAAGGACGTGGCCCCTCTCTTGAAGTTAGATTAACAAGGTTCTCATTCTGGCTTTGAGCATCTAATCAAGGGCAAGTTACTTATCCTCTCTAAGGCTCAGTTTGCTAATCAATAAAATAATTATCATGAGGATGATGATGATGATATAATCATAATCATGATATATAGTCATTATGAGGTATTAGGATTATAGGTGAAAATTACATGAGATAAAATGTGTAAAACATTTTACACGTTAATGTTTTGATACAAAAATGTTTTGATATAAAATCTTCTGTATCAGATATGTTCTGATACAAATATGCTTAGCTTCTACTTCCTGAAAAAGAGGAGAAGAGTATATTTGGGGGTTTTAAGGGATAAACAGCTATTACAGGAAGATGGCAGGTCAGAAAGAGATGGTCAGGGATAGGCAGCAAGGGCAGAGGGTTCAAGAAGCAACGTCAGTGAGCTGAGAAACTATCCCACCCCAAGTGTTAAATCCAGGTATTGGGAATGGGGCTTTCAAAAAGCTCTTGTTCCAAATTTTGCAACCCAGTTGTTGGTTAGTTTCTGAAAATCATTTGTTAATACATTGATTCATTTATCCTACCAATATTTACTGAATACCTACTTTCTGCACTGTGCTAGGCACTGAGAACAGAAAGCTAAATGGAATTGACACAGTCCTCACCATCACAGTGCTTACCATCTTGGCAAAAGATAAAGAAAGATATATAGACATTTACTTATGACGTATGAATGAATGATCCGGGGACTCCTCCTTCCCCTGCTGAAACAAACAAGCAAATCCTGAATAAAATATCATTGAAAATGCACTAATAGTCTGGCCAAAAAGAAAAAATTAGACATATATTTTCAGTGAAATAATGTCCTCCAAGAATTCATGTCTTCCCAATACCTTGTGAAGGGAAGTAAGGTATATAACTAACAAACTAGCAGAGGGGGGAAATGAAATAGGAAAACTACTCAATCATAAGTCCAAAGAAAGGGAGAAAGGAGGGGGAAACATAGAAAAGTGAGGATAATAGAAAGTACAAATAAATATGGTAGAAATAAATCCAAATATATTAATAACTGCAATTTTTTAAGGGAATTTGATACTACAGGTTTAAAAATGTCAAATTACATTTTTAGATTGGACTACATTTTTTTTTTTTTAAATCCAGCTACCTCTGTTTACAAGAGACACATTAAATTATATGTCAACAGAGATATTGGAAGTAAAAGGTTGAAAAAAATATACCAAGACAATGTTAAACAAAAATTAAACTAGGGTATGTAATTAGTAACAGAAAAATCAACCTTAGAAAAGTATTACTGGAGATAAGAGCATCTTAATCCATTTGTTCTGCTATAACAAAAATACCTGAGACTGGGTAATTTATGAAGAACAGAAATGTATTTCCTACAGTCCTGGAGAATAGAAAGTCCAAGATCAAGACTTCCGTCTGGGCATGGTGGCTCACGCCTGTAATCCCAGTACTTTGGAAGGCTGAGGCGGGCGGTCATGAGGTCAGGAATTCGAGACCAGCCTGGCCAGCATGGTGAAACCCCATCTCTACTAAAAATACAAAAATTAGCCGGGCATGGTAGTATGTGCCTGTAGTCCCAGCTACTCAGGAGGCTGAGGCAGAAAAATTGCTTGAACCCGGGAGGTGGAGGTAGTGGTGAGCCAAGACCATGCCACTGCACTCCAGCCTGGCCACAGAGTGAGATTCCGCAGGCTCAGTATCCCATGAGGGCTGCTCTCTACTTCCAAGGTGGCGCCCTGAGGCTGCCTCCTCCCTTGTGGACAAACACCATACCCTCTCTTTGCAAGACAAAAGGGATAGAAGGGGAAAGACAGCTGAACAATGTGTGAAGCCTTTTTTATAAAGGTCACTCTCATGAGTTAATCTCCTTTAAAGGCCCCACCTGTTACCATCACATTGCTGATTAAGTTTCAGCACATGAATTTGGGGGGGCATTCAGCCCATAGCAGAGGTGTGCCATATAGTGCTAAAAGTACAGTTCATCCAGTAGATGTACCCATTAACAAAGCTTAAAAATATAGACAACAAAAATTTGACAGGACTGCAAATAGAAACAAGAATAGCCTGTAATCCCTGCACTTTTGGGGCTGAAGCAGGAGAATAGCTTCAGGCCAGGAGTTCAAGACCAGCCTGGGTAACATAGTAAGACCCAATTTCTGTTTAAAAAAAAATACCAAAATTGGTCAGGTGTGGTGGCATGCACCTGTAGTCCCTGCTACTTGGGAGGCAAAGATGGAAGAATCACTTGAGCCCAGGAGTTCGAGGCTGCAGTGAACTATGATCACGCCATTGCACTCCAACCTGGGTGACAATGAGATCCTATTTCTCAAAAAAAAAAAAAAAAGAAACAAAAATATCCAGTATAGTGAGAGATTTTAACATACCTCCCTCAAGAATTAATTGACCAAACAGATTGTTAACTTTAGGCCTAGGGCAGGGAAAACACAAGCCTGAAATATTTTACTGTGCCAAGAAATATGGCTGTTCTCACAGAACGGTGGGAGCATGTCGAAAGAACACAGGAGCCAGTTTGAAGAAGCTTCCACTGGTCAAGTCTGGGATAATTTGAACATTTAAAAATAGGCTAGGTGCAGTGGCTCACACCTGGAATCCCAACACTTTGAGAGGCTGAAACAGGTAGATCACTTGAGCCCAGGATTTTGAGACCAGCCTGGGCAACACGGTGAAACCCCATCTCTACAAAATATACAAAAAATTAGTCGAGCATGATGGCACACACCTGCAGTCTCAGCTACTCAGGAGGTTGAGAGGTGGGAGAATTGCTTGGGAGGTCAAGGCTGCAATGAGCTGTGATCATGCTACTGCGTTCCAGTCTGGGGTGACAGGGTGAGACCCTGTCTCAAAAGAGACAAAAACAAAAAATTGTTAGTGATAGTAATGGAGCAGAAGTCTCTGAGAAAAACAGTAATCAATTATCTAAATTACTAAATGCTAACTAATTGCTAATTAATTACTAATTTACTGAGTACTTACTATGTACCAGGAGAGTGCCTGGTACATAGTAATTACTCAGTAAATTATAACCGCTTTTATTCTCATTTTGTTATTTGGATATATTATTACTTCTCCTGAATCTTTGGGGCACGCAAAAATCTTTAAGGTGCTAAGGTTTTTAATCAGTCTGTTATACTGTTTCATAAACTGTCACTAAGATAAAATTTAAAATAGAGTGTTGTGAATGAAATTAATTGAATCAGTAATGATTAATTAATTACTAATTAATTAGTAAAAGTTAGGGAGAAGCTCTTCCTTGCAGTAGAATGCCAACTATTAAAGCCAAAAGAAATAATGGGATTAGAAAAATCACAGTGTAGAACCAACACAGTCATAATTAATTCAAGCAAAAACTATCAGCGGATGAAAATTCTGGAGGGGCAAGTCTGAGAAGGAATTAGGATATTTGTATAGTCTCAAAGTATCTCCCCACATGCTACTTACTACTTATTAACCAATAAGTTCATCACACTTATCAGTTTATTGAACAGCAGAGAAGCCTGACCAACATCATCTTGACCAAGTGACAAAAGAAGTTAGTATGCCTAGTAATGGCACACACACTGCCAACATCCACCTGCCTCCTGATAGAAAACACTGAAACAGACACAGTCTCAGTTCTGTGAGATTCCTGCCAAAAATGCACCACCTCAATTAAATTATGAGACAACATCAGACAAGCACAAATTGGGAGATGTACAAAGTAACAGGCCTGGATGCTTCAAGAATGTCAAGATTAGGAAAAGACAAGGAATTGGATGGAGACTGAAGAGGCATACCTACCAGGTGCAATGCATGATCCTGACTTGCATCCTGGCCTACGGAGGGCACTGTTGGGATAATTAGATGGGTCTGGAGGATTTAATGGTGTAACGTGTCAGTGTTAATTTCCTGGTTTTGAGAGCTGAGCCCCACATGCAGAAAATTCCTTGCATGAAGAAAACTGAAGTGTTAAGGGGTAATGAGCCATCATGCCTGCAGCTTATTCTCAGTGTAGCCACTACCAATTGATTGGAGCTAACCCATCAGGAAAAACCCTCTCTGCCATTTTAGAACCATGTGACCTTGCAGTTTTCCTTCCTACCTTCATTTAATTATTATCATGACCAGATTTCCCAATATCAACAAACACATTCATAGGAGAGTTGGGGATAAAATCTGACTTTCCAAATACCTAAGGCTGATTTTGAGATGTGCTGCTATAGCAATAAATGAGAAGAGGAAGTGAAAAACTTAGGAGAAATGGAAATAATCTCTGAGAATAAAACCACCCAGGCCTCTCACTTTGCAAAACGCCCCTTGCCTAAAACTGATATGCTTTCCTCTGCCATGGGCCTCAGTCACAATGGGTCTCCTTGCTTTAAAGGAAAATAATCTTCATATAGTGTGACTTCTCAAATACTGGTTACTGTCCTAAAATTCTCCATTACAGGTGAATTCCTAGCACTTCCTAGACAGCATGCTATGGTGGAAAGAGAAGACTAGGGTCAGTCTGTCTGAGCTCCCTGCCCAGCTTACCCATTTCTCAGCTGTGAGACCAGGGACAAGTGACTTCCTGTGGCCCAGGTCAGCCTCTCATCTAAAAAGCAGGGTAAATACAAATGGCCTCAGAAGATTTGTTAGGAGGCTCCAATGCAGCCCCACTGGTAGAGTGCCTGGCACATATCGCTGCTTTTATTCTCATTTTCTTATTTGGATACATTATTGCTTCTCCCAAATCATTTGGAGCATGAAAAGATGTTTAGGATGCTAAGGCTTCTATTCAGTCTGTTATACTGTTTTGTAAACAATTACTAAGATGACAAATTTTAAAAACAGTGTTCAGAATAAAATAAATGTCACTGCAATTTTGTCATGTTGCTCACAGAACTGACCCTGTGTCTTCTAGGTTTTTCCCCTTCATTTTATGAATTATGTGTTCCTTTGACATCAAATAAATGCCCAATTGTTATCAGTTGAAGGTGTCCAGGTTCTTGACTTCAAAGAATTGGACAAAATCCACAAACAAAGTAAGGAAAGAATGAAGCAACAAAAGCAGAGATTTATTGAAAACGAAAGTACACTCTACAGTGTAAGAGTGGGTCACAGCAGAGGGGCTGAAGATCCCCGATACAGAATTTTCTGGGGTTTAAATGCTCTCTAAAGGTTTCCGATTGGTTACCTGGTGTACACCCTATGTAAAGTAGTGACCTGCAATCAGTCTGATTGGTTGTGGAAAGAAACCAATCAGAGGCTGAAGTTACAAAGTTACACTCCTATGCAAATGTCCAATTGGTTGCAGAAAGAAACCAATCAGATACACTTTCAATTTTCCATCTGCTACACAGAAAAGGGGGAGAAGGTTTGCAAAGGGACTAGCCTCCCATCCTTTTGTTACTTAGGTGTGGAAAGTTGGTGTTTTCCTTTTGATTTAGTTTTAGGAAGTCAGCGTGAATTGGCCTTAGGTTCGCTGCCTCCAGACCCTATTCTCCTGCCAGCAGCTCTCACCTTGGGCAGACCTACAAGAGCCGTGACATTGTGCACCTGCTTCTGTGTGCATCATCTCCCTGGAAGGGGCACAGGAAGCTGATGATGGTGGTTGCCCCTGGGAAATCAGCTGGGTGGATGGGCACAGTCGGGACAGAGACGTCCTCTTCACTTTATACCCTTTTGCAATTCGGAATTTTGTGCCATGTGAATCTCAGACATGTTAAAATAAATAAATAAAATGTAAAGACTTAAGATTTTTAAAAACTAAATCCTAGTCCTGAAACTCTCCAAACACCTTCTCCACCCACTGATTTGAGTCATATGTTTAAAGATCATACTTTCTTGATCCAAATGTGAGCAAACACATAATTCTTTAAATGTTGCATTACTGAGTTAGCAGGAAATTAAAGTAACATAGTGAAACCTAAGCACCAAATGTCAGTGTTCACTCAAAAAGAAACATGATCTATTCTCTTGCGAGGTGGTGAGAATGTGGAAGAATGTGAGGAATCACAGGCCAGTGAGGGAGCTGAGGTGGGAGCCACAGCCAGGCAACAGAGGGCAGCCAGGCAGCCCCATGGTCGGGTTAGATGGGTCTTGGGATTTAAACGAGCTTGATATAAAAATCGAAAGTAAATCCACAAGTATTAGTACAATTCTACATTGGACTAGTTTACAGTTGGGAAGCCTTACAGTATAATAATAATAATGTATGTGGCCATAATCAAGATCTTTTCTAATTAGCTAGCAGTCGCACCAGGGCTTATAACAATTAGAGGTACAAGACAGCACAGGAATTTATCATGCATGCACATGTGTGTGTGTATGTGTCTCTGAAGTCTGGAATTTGCCAATTAACCAGACAGAAAGGCCTCCAAAGAGCACCAGTCACGTCTTTTTGACTACACAAGGGAAACCTCGGAAGGGAGAGAGAAGGTGAGAGAGAGTGAGTGGGAAAGACAGAGCTGCTCAGAGAGAAGGAACATCTGTGGCTTTGAGGGGTGTCAATTCAGGGAGTCGATTCCCTGCAGAAAGCCCCAACTGACATGAGCCTCTCTAATGCACACCGGAGATGAAACCCTACACTGACGCTCAGGAGTGACTGACCACGGAGACTACAGCCCCAGGAGAGGAGAGTCTAGGCGGAAAGCTGGATACAGGGGTTTGCGCCTGTTGTTCCAGCAACTTAGGAGGCTGGGGAGGATGGCTCACTTGAGGCCGGGAGTTTGAGACCAGTCTGGGCAATATAGCAAAACCCTGTGTCCCTCCCTGAAAACAAAAAAAAGAAAAGAACAGAAAACAAAAAAATTCAGGCTAAAATCACACCCTCACTAGGGAGGCAATAACTTGGGGCCAAGACCCTGATTCCCAGATGTCTTTTCCACACACAGGAATTAAGGGGAAGCCCAGACAACCACCCCACCTGAGCGCCTGTCATTCTAATCCAAGTCACCTTCATCTCTTGCTGGAGTTCTTGTATTAGTCTTGTAATGTGTCTCCCTGCTTCTATCCTGGTTCCCTACAGAGCTCTCAACACAGCTTCTGGGGGATCCTTTAAAAATTAAATCTCAGCCAGGTACAGTGGCTCACGCTTGTAATCCCAGCACTTTGGGAGGCCGAAGCGGGCGGATCACGAGGTCAGGAGATCAAGGCCATCCTGGCTAACATGGTGAAACCCCATCACTACTAAAAATACAAAAAAGTAGCAGGGCATGGTGGCACATGCCTGTAGTCCCAGCTACCTGGGAGGCTGAGGCAGGAGAATCACTTGAACCCAGGAGGTGAAAGTTGCAGTGAGCTGAGATTGCGCCACTGCACTCCAGCCTGGGTGACAGAGCAAGACTTTGTCTCAAAAAAAAAAAAAAAAAAAAAAATTAAATCTCATTATATCCCTCCTCCATTCCTCATCCTCCCTGGCTCCTTATTTCCCTTAGAGAAGAGTTAAGCTTTAAGTCTTTTCAAAGACCCCACACGCCCTCCATGATCCGCCTCCCTTCTTTTTCCCCATCTCCTCCTATCCCCCCATGATCTCTTCCCTCCAGCCACATTGGCCTCCCTGCTCTCCCTTTGATGTGCCAGGCACACTCCTGCCTCAGGACATTTGCACTGGCTGCTGGCTCTGCCTGGAATGCTCTAACCTGAAATAGCCACCCAGCTCCCTCCCTCCACCTCTCCAGGTCTTTGTTCAAATGCACCTTTTCAATCAGGTCAATGGTCCAGCCAATATAAAGTATACATTGCCAGCCCCCTTAACACCGATCAACTTTTCATCCTTACCACCTTCAAACATTCTATATACTTTCCTTATTTGTTACTTTTTCATCTTTCTGCCCTACCAGAATATAGCTTCTCTAAGAGCAGGAAAATATTTTTTTCCACTAATGAACCTAAGTACTTGATTAAAGTATCCATGAACTTTTACTCCCTTAAAGTTTGCAACTAGGCAGGGCCTCATAATTGCGTATCTGTTCAGCTGGCCTTTCCTAAGAGTGGTAACATACCTGTCCCATACATCAGATATTCACAAGAGGGCAGGAAAGGGGAATATGCCAACACAAGCAGTAAGTTAGAAAAATAATTGCTGTGGGGGAACTCACTGTCCTTAATCTTTCAGCAATAATAAGAAAGAATGTTTGTAGAGGGTTTTGCAGTTTAGAAAGAACTTGCAGTTCGTTTTCTCACTGGAGCCTCTCTGCATCCCGGTGAATGATGCATTAGTATTGTTATGCGTACTTTACGTGTGATAAAACTGACATTCGGAGGGGCCAAGGCCCGAGGTCACTCAACCAGCAAAGGCTCAGGGGAAAGGAAAACGCTGGTCTCAGGACTATTTGTACCAACACCACGCACCTGCCTCACCAGAGCAATCAACACAGACGTAAGTGTCAGTGGGATTAACCATCTCAGAGAGCATTTGGTGCTGTTGTTTATTTCTTTCTGCTTGTCTTTTTACTCTTCACTGTAAAATAAATAGAGGAATCACAGAGAGGAATCCACACGAAAGAAATGTGTGATTTCATAAATTATTATACAATGAGCCTTGTCAACTTTGCAGCCAAACCAGAAGACCCCCATGGTCCCCATACCACCCCCACACACCCGCTCTGTCCCATCAAAAGTAACCATTATCCCAGCTTCTTTAGTACAATTCCCTTGCATTTCTTTATAGTTTCACCATTCAGATGTGTATCTTTGGACACAACAATTGTAGTCTTACTCATTTTTTTTTTCTTGAGACAGGATCTCTGTCACCCAGACTAGAGTGCAGTGGCACGATCAAGGCTCACTGCAGCCTTGATCTCCTGGGCTGAAGCAATCCTCCTTCCTCTGCCCCCAAGTAGCTGAGACTACAGGTGTGTGCCACCACGCCTTACTAATTTTTTTTTTTTTTTTTCAGTAGAGACAGGGTTTTGCCATCTTGCCTAGGCTGGTCTCGAACTCTTGAGCTCAAGCAATCCACCTGTCTTGGCCTCCCAAAGTGCCAGGATTACAGGTGTGAGCCACCACATCCAGCTGCCTTACCCATTTTTTAAAAACTTGCTCTGAATTTTAAGTCTCTTAATCAACTGATTTCCCTGCCATTCTTTCTCTTCCTTACAATATATCTAATGAAGAATCTCAGCCTTTAGACTAGTAGTGTACCCCACAACTGGACTGTGTGTGTGTGTTTGGTGTGTGTGGATGAGCAGGTGTGGGTGCATGTGCACATACACGTAAAAATTACCCCTGGGGTTTAAACTGACATTTTAAATTCCAATTCAGGACTAAAGGGTTTGTACTTAATCTTTTATATTACACCTGTATATCCTGTCTTCCATACCAAGAATCCACACTCTCAAAAACACAAGAGATGTTAGAATCAGAGTATTCCACAATTACTCATTTGCTTTATCCCTTATCGCACACACAACGGTCTCAGAACATTAACACTAGCACTACCAGTTACACAGACTAATAACAGCAAACAATGTTCCCCCTATATTTTAGTGGTTATAACATATAGTAATTGTCTGTCCACACAGCCAGCACATGTCATCCTGTCTCCCTGTCAATCTTCACGTAGCCCTAATCCTGCAAGTTCATATATAGTCAGTGCTCACCAGCAGTCCTTACGACTGTCTGGTCATTTGGGTTATTGAAAATCATTTTTTAGTAGCTTTCTGAGGAGGGTCTCATGAGAACAGTATTCTGAGAAGGTTTTCATGTTGATAACAGTTTATTGTGTCCTCTTATACTTGACAGTTTTATTGGATATAAAATTTTGTCTTTTTATTTCTTTTCTTGAGTATATTAAATATGTTACTCCATTTTCTTCTGGTACAAAGCAATACAGTGAAAGAGTCTAATGATAATGGAATGTTCTTTCCTTTATAAGTCAAGGGCTCATTTTTCCTGCTGGCCCAAAACGTTGTTTCCTTCTTTTTCTTTAAAGTCCAATAAAGGTATTAGAGTGTTTTGGTGTTCTTTGTTTTGCACTGATCCTCTCAGAAGCATACTGATTTCTTTCAATACATAATTTCAAGTACATATTTTTCAATTTCAAGAAATTTTCTTTGCGACATTGCTTTTAGTGCTAGGTTTTGATGGTCTTTCTCATAGGCTCCTATTACCCATATTTTGGATCCTCTTTGCCTGTTTAATCTTTATGATGAAATGATTTTCTTATTTCTAACTCTTAGAATAAGTCAATGAATCTTGAGTTCTGTCACCACATTCTGAGTTTTTCTCATTTATATCTTGCATAATCTTCTTAATGTATTTTAATTCCTTTTGAAAAGAGGTTACAGTTTTGATCTGTTTTTAAACATCTTTTCCTAGTATATAAGGATATTATTCTGCTCTTCTTTTCATAAGTTACTATAGTAACTTAGCATGGAATTTAATCTTGATGTTTTTTGGTTGCTCATCTTTCAGTGAATTCAATTAATCTGAATTTTTAGAATTGTTTTCATGTAGTTAAATATTTATTTTTATATACTGTGTTATTAATTATTTATGTTAATTATAGAGAGAGGCTAGCTTTCTGAGATTTTCTGGCTGTGTTTTCTTGCCCTGTTTTTATCTAAATAATTGTTCTCTTCACCTCCATGTCCATGTGATTCTGCTCCAGCAGTTGCTCCTCACAGTGAGGCCCTATCCAACAAGAAAGTTCCGGCTGGCCAGCGGCAAGCGTTCCCAAAGACCACACTCCACCAGCCTTTCAGACCTTACCAAGGGCTCTGAGCATTTCTCTACAATCATAGCAGGGAAAATACCCTACTCTAATCTTCTCTTCTCTGGTTGGCCCACCATGCTCTCCAGTGAATAGCTGTTGGTTATTTTGTGGGTTCTCCTATTCCAAGGTCTTGCTGACACCCTGATTCTTCATTCCCATTTATCTCCCAAGAAGCTGATAACACACAGGTCTTGTAGTTACTGGCAATGTGTCCCCACCAACTAAATTTCAGAGGTTATGAAAATATCTTGTCATCTAGCTCTGTTGTAAATGTTGTTCATTATTTTTGTTTGGCTAGGCAGATATTCTCTCTTTTCATGTGGGTTTTAGGAAGATTTAAAAACTATGTGGTGACTGCACTGCCAATTCCAAGAATCCTCTACTTGCTTTTTTAAAAGAGGAGTGTCTAACCAAATTTGAAATTCTTGAATTGGTAAATTATGTTATGCTACATTATATTGTATTATATCATATCTCACTTATATATACACATTAGCAGGGACACTTTTATGTTTCTATAAGCCAAAAACCTCTCCTCAATCTCTCCCCTATCCAGCAGTCCAGGGCAGTATTTCCCAGCTTTAATGTGCATGTGATCCGTCTGGGAATCTTGTTAAATTCAGGTTCCAGTCCAGTGGGTCTGGCGTGAGGCCAGAGATTCTGCATCTCCACCAGCTCCTGGGTGCTGTCAGTGGGATGGTCCACAGACCTCATCTCGAGCAACAAAGGTCAAGGTGTCAGCAAGTGATTACTCACTTTTGAAAGATTGTCAATACATACCATACCTGATTTTAATGAAGGACCACTCCTAGTAGTTTTCCAAAACAGGTAATATCCTTGTAAGAGTTGGTTCTTCTTTTTAATAATAAAAGAAACTGAAATCCAATACAGACTTCTCTGAGAGCAGTTTCTGCTGCACATTATCACAAACATTTTCTCGTTATTCCTATTACCACTTTTACAAATGATAAAATAGACTCAGATTGATTTGCACATAGGCTGGAATTGCAATGCAAACCTGAATTTTTGACTCCAAATTCCTGTCTCCTTCATCCGGCACTGTGCTTGGGAGTATACAATTTCTATTTTGGTCTTTATCATCTTTACCCAATCTTTTCTCTATTTTTATCCAACATATATATTCATTATTAAATTTTTAACAATTTCTGGCACGGTAGCTCTTGCCTGTAATCCTAGCACTTTGAGAGGCTGAGGTAGGTGGATCATTTGGGGTCAGGAGTTCGAGACCAGCCTGACCAACGTGGTGAAACTCCGTCTCTACTAAAAATACAAAAAAATTAGCTGGGCATGGTGGCGGGCACCTGTAGTCCCAGCTCCTCGAGAGACTGAGGCAGGAGGATTGCTTGAACCCGGGAGGCAGAGGTTGCAGTGAACCAAGATCGCACCACTGCACTCCAGTCTGGGTGACAGAGCAAGACTCCATCTCAAAAAAACAAAACAAACAAACAAACAAAAAATTTATCTTTGCTTCTTGCAATATGATCATCAGCTTTAAGGTACTGGTTAATTACTTCAGCTTACTCTTGCCCAGAGAAATGCAGCTCTGTTACCAAATCAAGATTTGATTTACTTCTTTGTCATCTTGATTCATATTAAACAAATTATGTTAATTGGTTCTGAAAAGAATTTAGACATGCATAGAGAATAGTAGTGTTTTTATTGGCAAGAAAAGGAATCATGACATTTTAAAAAAATACCAGATTAATGATTAAATCAATTAACAGAGTCCTAGGGTTCTGGAAGTGGCCTGAAGCAGGTAGTAGCCCTTCTTAGAGCTCACTCTCTTTGTGTTGTAGTTTGACAGAAGCAAAGTTAAGCCTTGCACATGGTAGGGCATTGGTCCAGTTCCCATGGGGCACCTCCAGTCCCTGAAGAGTGTTTGTGGAAATGCACATCTTTAGCCCCACCCTGCGGGTCTGATTGTGTTGGGCTGGTGGGGCCATAGAAACCACATTTTCCACAAGCACTGCAATGACTCTGACACTCAGCCCTGGAAGGAAGTTGTTAACAGGCTTGGCCTGGAGGGAGCCCCACAAGACCTCAGGCTCCAGGAAGCAAGTGTGCCAGGTTGCAATGGCCATAGCACAGAGGAGTGTGACCAGGGTGCCACTTTTCTCGTCTCTCACCACGCCTTTCAGTTTTGTGCAGCAGAGATACCTTCTCTTGCCCTGACTGTAAACTCCAGCATGCTCTCTCATGTATACACACGCCCAGTCCAGCAGCCATTATAGTTTTCCAGCACAGATGTAGGAAGGAGGCAGTTTAGAAATGCAGATGTCTAGATACCTCATGTATGAGTTTGCCAGGGTTGCTATATCAAAGCACCACACATTGCTCAGCTTAAGCAACAGGCATTTGTTTTCTCACAGTTTTAGAAGCCAGAAGTCCGTGATCAAGGTGTCAACAGTGTGGTTCGTTCATTCTGAGGGCTCAGAGGGAGGGTCTGCCTAGGCCTCTCGGCTTGCAGAAAGCCCTCTCCTCCTTGTGTCTTCACAGTCTTCTCTCTATGCCTGCCTATCTCTACATTCAAATTTCATCTTTCTATAAGGACAGTCATGTGGGATTAGAACCAACCCTAATGACTTCGTCTTAACTTGATTATCTGCAAAGACCTTATTTTCAAATAAGGCCACATTCTTGGGCACTGGGGGCTAGACTTTGACACCTTTGGAGGCACCCAATTCAAACCATAACAATTCATTTGATTGAAAAGATCTTTGTAACCTTTTTTTTTTTTTGAGATGGAGTCTTGCTCTGTCACCCAGGTTGGAGTGCAGTGGCATGATCTTGGCTCACTGTAACCTCCACCTCCCAAGTTCAAGGGATTCTCCTGCCTCAGCCTCCCGAGTAGCTGGGATTGCAGGCACGTGCCATCGCACTCAGCTAATTTTTGTATTTTTAGTAGAGTTGGGGTTTTACCATGTTGGTCAGGCTAGTCTCAAATTCCTGCCCTCAAGTGGTCCGCCCATCTCAGCCTCCCGAAGTGCTGGGATTACAGGCGTGAGCCACTGCACCCAGCCAGATCTTTGTAATCTTAAGAGTAAGTTACAATCTTTAGGAAATGTGGGCTAGAAACCATTTAAGGAGGTTTGGTTGAATTGAATATATTTACAGGATTTGCATGATTGCATTACCCTGCTGTGGTTCCTGCTCAGAAGGTCTCCTGTTAACATGTTTATGATGATCCCCCTTGGTTCGCCAGGTGCTGAGTTTAGGAGTACCTTCTATGGAACAAGAAAATATTTTTCCCCCGACACAATATCTTGCAAACACTCTAGGAAACATCAGTATTAAGAAAGCTAATTAACATCAGATATGTAAATAGGCATCAAGTCAACATTTGACAGGTGAATCCGGTAAGCACCTTTGACACAGAGACAAATTCCCAATCTCCTGAGTGTCTATCCAGATGAAATTCAGGGCCTGGGGCTTGGCTCCTGGTGGATGTGGTTTCAAGGAGCTGTCCCCAGCCCCTCCTCCTGGGCTTCCCCATCCCCATCTGGGATCCCCAATTTCTCAGGGACCCCAACAGATTCCTGCTGTGTCATGGGGGCCCTGGCTGTGGGCTGGCTTTTCCAGGGCATCCATAGTTGTGCCAGCCTTCCTGCCTTCCTCCTGGGAAGACTGAAGAGGACCTGAAGGGTATTCTCAGCTCCCTGCCCACGGCTGGGGGAGGAGCAGTGGTCAGGAGCAGCCCTGCCATTCCTAGCTTGAGAGCAGCTGCAGGAGGACCCAGCAGGACCTCTTCTCAGATATTTCAAAATGTGCAGAGATTTCAGAATGCATGGTCATCGACCGAACAAGGTTTATTTTACAGCTGAACTCATCTGCTTCCCACCCAGCCTCCTCCACCCACTGTACTCCTTCCTGATTGAGTGAACAGTGCATGATTTGATGGCACCCCCCAACTGGAAACAAGGGTGCTTTGCTGGCCTCCCTCCTCCCCTCATGCCCTACAGCCAGTCGGTCAGCTTGTCTGATGTGCTGGCCCCTCTGACCATCCTCACCACTGACCTTGGCCCCTCCCACTGCCCTTATTCACCCTTTATTGACTTCCCGTGATGAATCGTGACAGTCTCCTACCTGCACACCCTCCCTGGATACACCTCCTTCCTTCTTCCAGCAGGATCCAGTCCTCAGATGGGATTGTAGGACCCAAGAGGAGGCTCCTGCACTTCCTAGCTCTCAGATCTTGGGTAAGATATTCCAACCCTCTGTATTGCAGTGGCCTCCCCTGTAAAATGAAGAGGAGGATAACAGTGCCTGCATCACTGGGCTATTGAGAGGATGAAATGAGATAATCTGTGTAAACTCCTTCACCTAATGAGTGCTCGCTCAGGTGAAGGTAGCTATGATTACATCCTTCCCAATGAGCTCCCAAAGTAACATCTCCACATGTCCATTGCAGTGCTTACCATTCATAGAATAATTATTTTGTGTCTTTTCATCACTTAATAGAAGACAAGCCTTCTGAAGGGAGGGAATCTCTTATTCATGTCACATACTGAGAAGTTAGGATAGTGCCTGGAATATACTAAGTCCTCAATAAATATTTGAAGGAGAGATGTGTGGAAGAATGGATTCATAGAAAGGTGGATGGCTGACTGGTGACTAAATCCAACCCCATTCCAGTTACATTCCAACATGAAACATTAAGACTTTTTGTCATATTACTTTAATGGTAAATGTTCAAATGTAGTTTCGTCCTAAAATTAACCACCTATAAATCTTAGAAAACTAAAGGAAAAAGTTTTGATTTATTAGTTTTTTTTTTCCTTTTTTTCTCAGTTCATGTTTCTGTTATAAAGGGGAAGTTTCTGAAAGTTAATAGTAGACATAATAGAAAATATTGACTCTGAGGAAATGTTTTCACTCTTAATTATAGAGGTTGCTATCTTTCTTTCTACAATAATAGTGCTCTTAAGAAATAACTTTTAAAAAATATTTATATAAAGGAATATAACTTTTTAAAAAACAGTATTTTGTATTGTGCAAACTGCAATCTTTACATCTCAGCTCTGTCTTTTAATAATAAGGCTTAATGCATGTGTGCAAAGTACAGCAAACACAGTTTCACATGATGGCCAAAACCATCAGAATTACCATCAAACTAATCCAGACAAGGCAAGGAAAGCATTATCTTTAAGACTTAAATGGTGTAGCAATGTTCCCTTTTACAGAAATGTACTTCTAGTCTCTGCAATGGTGAATTTTATGTGATCTTATTGGTTCTGTTTCTCTGGAGAACTCTAATACAATATATTTTGTAAAATTCAAAATGAGGTTTTTTCCAAATGTATAAATGATTAAACCTTAATTTGGGGACTATTCCTATGCAATGAGTAACAATGGGGAAGATCTGCATCAGCATGGTGGACCCTGACGCAGCTTGAGATCACCCCAGTCTTATCCAACCCGTTTCTGTTAACTGTCGACTCCCTGTAGACACAGTACTGGCTTCTAGGTTGCCTGTGAGGAAATCTCATCAAATTCATCTAAATGACCACCAGGCATGAACCAGGATCACATTCTTAAAGGACTGCTGAGGACTTCAGAGTACAGTACTGGGCCTCTAAACACCTACATGCACTCCTGGATGAGGGCAGGACCTTGGCTCTATCAGCCACCACTTCCAGCTCTGCTGCTAGCAGGCACTGTCCATTTGTCCCTCTGGGAAACTCCTTCCAATAACGTGGTTCTACTGGGAGCTGCCATCTTCCTCCAGAACCTGACTCCCTGGCCACAGTGGTGGTCTAGGGGAGAAATGCCCATCTGGCTGATCACAGGGCTCCAATCTCTGGTCACAGGTGACTGATCCAAGTGTAAGAACCTACACAACATGATTCAAGCCATCTTTTCCCAGGATTTTCTACCAGGAATCAAGGGAAGCCAGTCAGCTCCTCTCGAGTGGCCGAGATGGGCTGATGTGAGTAGCCAGGTCTCCTGCCCTGTGGGGCTGGGAGGAGAAAGAACAGCCTACTCCGAGGGGCACTGACTAGGAAGAAGGACAGAGCCTGAGTTCCACCATCACCAAGACCAGCTGGACTTTCAAGCCACGCCCTGGAAAATCAGGGGAAAGGATGAGATTGGGGTCATGGAAGTCCTCAGACAGGGCTCCCAGAAGAACCCCAGCAGCCACCACAGGAAGGTTACGCCTGCCTTTGCCTCTGGGGCTCCAAGTGCAGGTCTGCCTGAGACAAGACAACACACTCAAATCTACAAAATCAGTGGAGTCCTCTTGTTCCTCTTAGGTTTACTCAAAGCCAATTCAAAAGTCTGGCCAACTCGTTCCTCTCTGAATAAAGTGAGCTTTGGAACACAACCCATGAGTGTTAGTCAGAGGGGCGGTGGCTGCCAGACAACTCTACCTCTCCCTTCCTTCCTAAAATAACCCCAACCCCTGTGGGTACAGCAGGGTACAGAGGGGGCCTGCGAGCCGGTCCCAGCCATCACAGCGGCAATCACAGGTTCAGCCCGGCTGGCCATGACCCCCAAGCCATCACCTTTCCCAGGACCAATGCATGTGTGCTGGGAGCAACAGCTGCTGTCTCCTACAGTTTCAAGTTGGGAAGCTGTGACGCTGGGACTCAATTCACCCTCTTCCTCCCCTGAGAAGAAGGTTTGCCCTGGTGTCACTGAGGCCCTGGCCCCTGAGCCTGGTTCTGCAGCCCTGCTGGCTCTCCATAGCTCCCACAGAGCTCTGTTTCTACTCCGAGGCCTTCAACCTATTTGTACCTTGGTTCTGATACAACCTCCAGTGTCCTTTTGAGACTTGCCCCTAGAGCTGGCCCTAGAAATGGATGCCATCTGCCAAGGACAGTCCCCACTCCAGCCACTCCCACCTCCCTCCATCACCTGCCCCACAAATACTTTAGGTGTAATACATTTTAAACTAATTTAGCATTAAATAAGTCTAGGCACTGTGCTCGTGCCTGTAATCCAGCACTTTTCGAGGCCAAGGTGGGAGGATCGCTTGAGCCCAGGAGTTTGAAACCAGCCTGTGAAACATAGTGAGACCTCATCTCTACCAAAAAGCAAAAAAATTAGCTGGGCATGGTGGTGCGTGCCTGTAGTACCAGCTACTCGAGAGACTGAGGCTAGAGGATTGCTTGGGCCCAGGAGGTCGAGGCTGCAGTGAGCTGAGATCACACCACTGCACTCCAGCCTGAGTGACAGAGTGAGATCCTGTCTCTAACAAACAAATTAACAATAATTTGGTGTATCTCCTTAGAATTCGGTTAGTTAATTGGGTAGGCTTTTTTTTTATTTTTTAAGTTAAGAGAAGTTCAAATGTGGCTTCTTCTGTTCTCCCACTTTGAAAGGCTCCCAGAACTCTTGTTCCTATAGCTGTCCTCAAATCAGGGAGATATTTCCCATAGATCCTTTGCTGGATATAAATATTTTAGGCCTCACAGAGGACACTCCGTGTAGCTGTTTGAAAGTCTCTTTCAAGAGGATCGGATCCTCTTTCTTATGTTTTAGCTTTTGCTCTCTTTTCCTCCCAGTAACCTCTGCCCCTCAGCTCATGCCAAGAAGAGCCTGGGAAGGAGAATGAAGTCACAAAAGGAAAATGTGCAGAAGTGGGGAGGGAGGACCCTCACCCCTTTGCAGGGGGTACTTAGTAGGTGGGGGAATTCAGCACTGATAAAAAGAGATCTGTGCTGGGAGGCTTCTTGCCCAGCTGCAGGCTGGGCTGCCTCTCCCTCCACCTTCCCACAGCCTCCCTGAGGCCCTGACCAGCTGCAGATGCTCACAGCACAGTCAGGCTTTGTGGAACCAGAAAATTAGTGAGTCAAAGGACCAGAGAATTAGAGCAAGTATGTTAATTGGAAAAGAGTATAGGTCTCAGTGGAGAGCTGCCAAGTCCCCTTTCTCCCTGCACCCTCCATCCCGTCCTTACCAGGAGCCTGGAGCTCCCTGCTGTGACTGCCACATTAGCCCAGCTCCTGCAGCGTGTGGTCCTGCACCAGGCCCTGTGTTCGCCTCCACTGTCTCCTGCTAACCCCACCTAGCAATCCCACCCATCACCATTCTGAATATAAGCTAAGTGGCTTGTCTACTTGACCCAGCTAGTGCAAGATGGAGCTGGGATCAAGATCAGGTCTGTCTGCCCCACAGCCTGCACTCTGCTTTCTCCTGGGACAGGCCACCAACTTCACTGCGTTACCTGCTGGTGGTCACCATCCTCTTAGCCTGGAGAGTTCCACTTGGAGACGGGTGTCATTGGAAGCCTCCAGAACTCTTGTTCTTACAGCTGTCCTGTAAGAGCTGTGGCTGACCCTACAATGGAGATGACTGAGCAGTAGGGGACTGCGGGTGGATTTTGCCCCACAGGAGAAATTTGATAATACCCAGAGACAATTTGGGTTGTCCCAACCTGGGTGTGGGGGGTTGCTCCTGGAATCTAGTGGGTAAAGGTCAGGGTTGTTGGTAAAAAACCTACAATGCACAGGACACCCCTTATAATTATTTAGCTGCAATGTCCATCTTGGTGAGGTTGAGAAACCCTGCCCTACAAAATCCTGCCAGAACAAAGGGCCTACCAGTATCCAAAATTAGCCAAAAACATGGCTAAAAGAGAGCAGGGACAGTTCTATTTATTCATTCATTTGACCTGTATTTACTGAGTGCCACCTAGGAGCCAGGCACTCCTCTTACTGCTGGGGGTTTAATAATGAACCAGACAAGGCCATGTCCCCAACCCCCGCCCCACGCGGGCTGAGGTTCTAAGAGGGGTTAGAGTGGAAGGCAGAAATGAAATGAATAAAAAGACACTGATAAGGGCCATTCAGAGCATTGCAATGGGGGTGGTGTAAGGGGTGGGGATGAGATGTCTGATTTTGACCTGGTGGTCCAAGTGGCCCCCTGCCGAGGTGGCATTGAAGCTGAGATCTGAACCATAGGAAGTAGCCAGTCACAGACCAAACAGGAGACAGGGCTTCCTAGGAAGAAGAGAGGCTTACTGCAAAAACTTTAAGATGGGGACGAGCTTGCTGTGTCTAAGGAACAGACACAAGGCCGAAGCAGGACAGGAGGAAGGTAGGGAGGTGGATGGAACAAGTAAGTGGGGCTCCTGGACACCAACCAGGGGTCAGGGGCTCAGAATTTCAACTAAGTGCAAGGGAATCGGCTAGGGGGTTTGGGACAGGAGAATGATGGGCTCTGGTTTGCCTTTTCAAAGAATGCTCACTGCTGTAGGGAGAACGAATCATAGATGGCTTTAAGGGTTGAACTGTGTCTTCCCAAAAAAGATAGATTGAAGTTCTAGCCCCCACAGGACTTCAGAATGTGGCCTTGTTTGGAAACAGAGTCTTTACAGAGATGATCAAGTTATAATGCAGTAATTCAGGTAAGCCCTTATCCAATACAACTGGCATCTTTATGAAGAGGGGAAACTGGGGTAGAGGCAGACACGCATAGAGGGGAAATGACGTGAAGATAATGGCAGAAGCCAGGGTGATGCTCCTCTAAGCCAAAACACTCCAAAGATTGCCAGCAAACCTCCGAGGCCAGGAGAAGGTCCTGAACAGCTTCTCCCTCACAGCCTCAGAAGGAATCAGCCCTGCGGATGCCCTGACCTCAGACTTCCAGCCTCCAGCACCGAGACAGTAAACACCTGTTGTTTACTTCATCCAGTTGGTGGTACTTCGTTACGGCAGCCCTGACAAACTAACACAGGGAGCCAGAACCGGAGCAGCCACATGCCTGTAAGGTGGTTACCAGGGTCATCCAGGTGGGAAGGGATGGTGGCTTGGACAATATGGCACAGTGGGGGACACAGACCAGCAGAGCTGTGACGTGTTTCAGAAACAGGACTCGCTTAGAGAGGGGTGAAGGCAGGACAGACATAAGTCCTGTACTTGGCTTCAGCGAAGGAGAACTGGAAGAGAAACAAGTCCAGGTGGGGGAGAAGGGAAGCCTTGGAAATGAAGCAGTGGGTTGGGGCCAATTCCATTTCAGTGTACCCTTGACCTCTCCTCCGCTCCAGCCCCCTACAGCTGTCAGCAGGAAGCTGGATTGAGTCGATGAACTGGAGATCCACGGATGGGGCTGGAGAGATGGACTGAGGAGTTCCTCATGATTTATTCTAATGGATCCTCCCTCCCATTTGGATGTTTTCCCCACTAACCGGGCCACTGGCGGGGTGAAGAGTGAAATTGATGCTATGAAGCAGGCCAGGTCAGCCCGAAGATGGGCACGCATACCACTGAGCTCTTCCTGAAAGCAGCAGGCGACTTCTTTTCCTTCTCTCCTCTTGTATGTGAACACACTGTTCTCTAGAACCACGGTCCCCAACCCCGGAGCCACAGACCAGTACTGGACCATGGCCTGTTAGGAACCGGCCGCACAGCAGGAGAGCAGCAGGCTAGAGAACATTCCCACCTGAGCTCTGCCTCCTGTCAGATCAGCGGCATTCAATTCTCACAGGAGCTGCAATCCTATCGTGAACTGCACATAGGAGGGATCTAGGCTGCATGTTCCTTAAGAGAATCTAATGCCCACAGCCCCACTCAACGCCCCCCAACCCGCCACCTCCCTCCAGCCAACATGGAAACATGGAAAAATTGTCTTCCACAGTCCCATGCCAAAAAGACGCTGCTCTAGAAAAGCCCAGTGCTGGGCTCTGGTGTCCAGTAATGAACTGGAGAGCAGGAATACTGAGAAGGGGCTGGAGGAGGGCAGAGTAATGGGAAGGACAGGGACAATGTCCATGCTGAGACTGTGTCACGCCCACTCTAAAGTTTCTGTGGACTTCTCCCCAGAGGAGAACAGACTGCCCTCCAGGGCCTTGGGAGATAAGGGAGCACAGTGACTTGCAGTTCCTGGAAATCTGCAAATGTGCCTGAAATTATGGAAATGCACCTGGCCTGTCTTGGAGAAGCAGCTCCCCTGAACTTTCAGTCACATCTGTCGATGACAGTGGCCAGGTCCCTGCGGCACCACCATTGCTTCCACTGCATTGAAGTCCCCACGATCCGCCAGATTGCCTGCCCCCTCGTGTGACTTTCTGGACTCGAGAGGCAGGTTCCCTCATCATGGTGGCTAATTTCGTATAGTGACCTTTTAAAAAGAAATGGCTCAGCCTAGTCTCTGTAACACAACACTTCTTGAACTCTTCAGGGAAATAGCTAGGTTTTATTCCTGCTTCAAATGCAAGTAGCAAAGGAGCAGAAATGCAAGCAGGAGAGAAAATGAACATTTTCTGACCATCCACTATGCACAAAGCACTGTGCTCAGCGAAGCTATGTGTATTCCTGCATTGAAGCTTCACAGTAATCCTTCCATAGGGGCATCAACTGAGCTATTGAGAACTGAAATTCAGAAAGGCTGAATAACTTGCTCAAGTCACCTAAAGATAAGTGGTGGAGAGGGGGACTCAACTCTGAGGTCATCTTAAAGGCCTAGGGCCATGTGACTACTGGCTGGATGGTTCTAAAGACCTGTGACACTGTCCTCACCTGCCAGCAAAGCCCTGTTTTGAAAGCTGTGGCTGGTGAACAACTGTGGCCTCTTTTTTGTCACACGATTTCATAGCCACACGATAGTCATGGACGTACCACTACAAGGCTGCCCTGTCTCCGCCAGGGCGATCGCAGTGCTAGGATGCTAGGATTTGTGTTGGAGCTGCCATGTCCTTGTGACATCATGCCCACCTGCTGCTCTGCTGGGACCAGGCTGCCACGCCCCTCCTCCTGCTTTGGCAATATCTAGATTGCAGGCCGTACAGAGACTTACATAACCTAACTGGCCTTGCTGTTTGCCTTTGGTTGGTGAGTTTCCCTTTTCAGCAGACTAGAGGAGGGTCAACACCACAGATTGTTGTTTAAACTAGCCAACTTTGTAATGTAATCTGAAGGCAAATAGAAGAGAAATAAATGTACTGTCATAGACAAGGTAGAGAAAACTGTCTAGCATGTGTGACCCAAATGTAGGCCACTGATCATTGTCTTCCAGGTACAACTTAGAAGTGTTTGTAAGTCACTCTTGGTTCTGAGTCAATGCAAAATTTTATCTGACATGCTTGCGGTTTTCTCAGTGAACCTCATTGTGAGCTAAGTCTTTCTTTTATGTGACAAACACATATTCCCAGATACTGTTCTAAGCGATTTACAAATATTAACTCAGTAGGCCTCATAATAAAGCTAATAGGTAGGTACTGTAAGGCATAATAAAGAAACAGGGACAGAAAATCACCCAAGTTCATCAGGGCCCAAAACAGGCTCCACTCTGCTGCCTCTAAAATGAAAGAAGGCCGGGCACAGTGGCTCACGCCTGTAATCCCAACACTTTGGGAGGCCTAAGTGGGTGGATCACTTGAGGTCAGGAGTTCAAAACCAGCCTGGCCAACATGGTGAAACCCTGTCTCTACCAAAAATATAAAAAATTAGCCCGGCATGGTGGCGCATGCCTGTAGTCCCAGCTACTTGGGAGGCTGAGGCAGGTGAATTGCTTGAACCTGGGAAGTAGATACTACTGGCTTAGAAGATGAAGGATGGAGCCATGAGCTAAGGAATGTGAGTGGCCTCTGGAAGCTGGAAAAAGCTAGAAAACAGATTCTGCCCCAGAGCTTCCAGAAGGAACACAGCCCCGCTGACACCTTGATTTTAGCCAAGTAAGACCCATTTTGGACTTCTCATCTCTGGAATAAATTTGTGTTAAGTAAGCCGCTAAATGTCTTGTAATTTGTCATAGTAGCAGTCAAATCAATACAGTTACTTGTCCCATTTCCCCAGGAAACACACTAACATATTGCTTCTCTCCTCACCACTTCCAGTGCCTCATGCACTTCTTAGTGAATTATCCCACCTAGTATTTCACACACACACACACACACACACACAAATAAACCAGATATTCCTTCATCAGTTTGTCACAGATCCAGCCCCTACCTTTGCCACTTTTGCACACAAACGCATCTGTTCCTTACCCTGACTTTCATAAAGAACCAGCATTTGGTTTTATTGATTTTTTTCTATAGTTTCTCTGTTTTCGATTTTATTGATTCTGCTCTTTACCAACTCTTTTCATCTTTTTGCTTTAGAATTAATTTCCTTTTTTTAATTTCTGAAATTTCTTAAAGTGAAAACATAGATGATTGGTTTGAGACCTTTCTTCTTTTCTAATAAAAGCACTTTAGTGCTATTAATTTTCCTCTAAACACTGCTTTAGCTGTATCCCACAAAATGTGATATGTTGTGTTTTCATTTAACTCAAAATATTTTCTAAGACTCCCCATGATTTCCTTTTTGACCATGGTTATTTAAATGCTCCTTGTTTAATATCACATATTTCAGGTTTTTCCAGGTATTTTCTGTTATTAATTTCTGGTTTAATTCCATTGTAATAAGAGAAACTCTTCCTTTCCATACTGTTTTTTTTTGTCTCTCTGCCAATAAGTGTGCTCATGCTTCACCCATTCTTAGAAGGACACCCATTCTTTGATCCTATTTTACCATACCTACTATTCTCTAACTTCCCCCTTTTCTTCTTCTTTTGTCTTCAAGAGTCTCATTCTGTCACCCAGGTTGGAGTGCAGTGGCACGATCATAGCTCCCTGAGGCCTTGAACTCTTGTGTTCAAGGGATCCTTTCACCCCACCTTCCCAAGTAGCTGGAATTACAGCCACCAGCTACCAGCCACCATGCCTAGCTCCTGCTTCTTAAGCTTCTCAGAGGAATAGTTTACACTTGCTGCCTCCCCTTTCTTCCTTCCCACTTATTCCTAAACCACACAGTGTTCCTTTGGTTTCTTTCTACTTTCTCAAGCCAGGACCTCAGGACTTCGTTGGCTTCCATAAATACCTATAGCCTCCTAAGAATTGTTATTTTTGTTTAAAAATAGCCAGAGTCCATTTATTTGCTTCTAACCAAGAATTCTGACCAAGGTAGATTATGAACACCACAATCCTCTCCCAATTTCACCATCTCATCACCATAGCAACCACATCCTTTGATACATAGCAGCAGATGCAGAGACATGGTGTTAAACAGGCAAGTGAGAAGAATATTTCAAGGACGGGGAGGAAGTACTGAGTTGGGTCACATTCTGGTGAGAGGTAGAGTAAGATGAGAGCTAAAAATGGTCGTTTTGTTTGGCAATGTGGGAGTCAACAGTGGGGTATAGCTATAAAAGTCATCATACAAACTGGGATCATTTTGAGAGAGAAAGGAATCACAATTAATTAAACCAGAGCCACAGACCATAAGCCAAGATTGTGATGGGCAAGCTGAGACATGTAGTCTTCTGTTTTCTATGAAACATTTACACCTTTCCAAGATGGTTTCAGTGAAGTGAAGAGCTTGTGTGGATCAAGGGGAGAATGCAAAGCAAGAAAAGAGACAACACTTTTGAGGAGTTAGAGAATAAAAAAGAGCAGAGAACTGGGGCAGAACCTGAGGGAGGGATGCAAGATTTAAAAGTTTTGTATCTTCTGGCCAGGCACGGTGGCTCATGCCTGTAATCCCAGCACTTTGGGAGGCTGAGGCGGGCGGATCACCTGAGGTCAGCAGTTTGAGACCAGCCTGGCCAACGTGGTGAAACCCGTCTCTACTAAAAATACAAAAATTAGCTGGATGTGGTGGTGTGCACATGTAATCCCAGCTACTCAGGAGGCTGAGGCAGGAGAATCGTTTTAACCAGGAGGCGGAAGTTGCAGTGAGCCGAGATGTACCACTGCACTCCAGCCTGGGCAACAGAGCAAGACCTTGTCTCCATAAAAATAAAATAAAATAAATAAAAATAAAGTTTTATATCTTCTTTTTGAGATAGGTGATATAGCATGTTTTCATTTTGGTGAGAATAATCCAATAGACAGGGATAATGGCAGGAAGGGATTTCCTGAGAAGTGAAGACAGAGGGACGCAGTGGAATGAGGGGTTGCTGCAGGCAGGAGCGGGGACACCGTATGCACAAGAGAGGTGGCTGTGGGGGTCAAATGCTGTCTCCTATACAGATGTATTGAAGTCTCAAACCCCGGTACCTGTGAACGTTACCTTATTTGGAAACAGGGCCTTTGCAGATATACGAAGATGAGATCATACTCAATTAGGGTGGGCCTTAATCCAAGATGACAGGTATTTCTATAAGGCCCTGTGAAGACACAGAGACCCAAGGAGGAGAAGGCTTCGTGATGGCAGAGGCAGAGGCTGGGTTACGGCATACAAACCAAGGGTGTCGGGGATGCTGGCAACAGCAGAAGCACACAGCAGAGCCTCTCCCAGGGCGGGCCCTCCGAGAAAGCACAGCCCTGCTGAGAAAGCACAGCCCTGCCTACAGGATGATTTTGGGCTTCCGGCCTCCGGAACCATGAGAAGATACATTTCGGTCGTTAAAAGTCACCCAATTTGTGGTAGTTTATTATGGCAGCGCTGGACAACTCAGACAGCATTAAGAGCAGGGCTGGGACAGATGCTGGGAGACCTAGGGATGAGAAGAGGAGGCTGCTTCCCTGTGATGAAACAAGACCAAATGTTTGTACCTCCTACCTGTCAGCCAGGGGAACTGAAGCCAAAGTATTCCTGGATGGAGACGACCGGCACCCTGTTTAATACATCGACAAAGAGAAAGTGACAAAGGATAGCAAGAGCATCTCATGCTTGCAAAAGACATCACAGACCAACTAGGTTGGACCAACACTCTCCTCCCCTCCGAGAGAAGCAAGCAGCCCGGGAAAGCATGGCAATGATGCCGTCAATCATCCTCAATACTGACCACCTGTTTCCTCAGGAAATTCCCTTTTCTTGATCCTTACAGTCACTCCACGTGCTCTTCTCCCTCTCCCCCCATCCCCCACACCGCATTTCCCCTACACTCTGCCCTTGGCCCACATGGCACCCACTGCCCCTGAGGCCCCCGAGCCATCTCACAGCTGTCATGGTTTTAATCCTTACCATGTTGGCCTCTGATAAGAGCTTATTGATGACAGGAGGGAGGCTCAGAATGGCCTGCCTTCTACTTTTCCCCCAGTAAGAAGTGTTTCTTTGCATCGGTTGTACTCCAACTTTCTACTTCTGCAAGGCTGAGCCAAAGAAAGACATTTCCTCCAGTGTACCTTTTTGGAGTAAATTTCTTGAGGATGTTCTGCAGCAGACACAAGTGAGTAAACTGAGGAAGCAAAGATATATGTTACCCACCAGGTAGTGAAAGGATGTCCAGGGTGACAAAGAGAAAAGGTCCAACTTGGAGTCCAAGGGCTGCAAGAAGCCTTGGCTTGGGCTGGAAGCAGAGGTGTCTTCATAGAGCAACTGGTGGTGCCATGTCCAAGCAATGAGACCAAAGGGGAGCTGGAGATGCCCGCCCTAAGGTGTGCAGGGAAGGGACACGGAGGGAGGAGGAGGAGGAGCTGAAGCAGGAAGCTCAGCGAGGAGAACCAAGGAAGGGAATTGTGAGCAGCGGAGCATTAGGGTGGTATCTTAGTCAGTTCGGGCTGCTATAACTAAATACCATAGACTGGGCAGCTTACAAACAACAGAAATGTATTCCTCACAGCTCTGGAGGCTAGGATTCCAAGATCAAGGTGCTGGCAGATTCGATGTCTGCTGAGGGGCCGTTCTTGCTCATGGATGGCAACTTCTCACTGTGTCCTCACGTGGTGGAAGGGGCAAGGGGTCTCCACTGGGCCTCTTTTATTTTTTATTTATTTTATCTATTTTTTTGAGATGGAGTCTCGCTCTGTTACCCAGGCTGGAGTGCAGTGACTTGATCTCTGTTCACTGCAATCTCTGTCTCCCAGGTTCAAGCAATTCTCCTGCCTCAGCCTCCCAAGTAGCTGGGACTAGAGGTGCATGCCGCCATGCCTGGCTAATTTTTTGTATTTTAGTAGAGGTGGAGTTTCACCATGTTGCCCAGGCTGGTCTCCAACTCCTAAGCTCAGGCAATCTGCCCGCCCCAGCCTCCCAAAGTGCTGGGATTACAGGCATGAGCCACCGTACCTGGCCTGGGGCTCTTTTATGAGGGCACTAATCCCATTCACAAGGTCTCCACCCTTATGACCTAATCACCTCCCAAAAGCCCCACCTGCCAATAGCCACACACTGTGGTTAGGTTTCTACATATCCATGCAGGAGCGGGAAGTGGGACACACACATTCAGTCCACAGCAAGTAGGCAGATGAAGATGTCTGGGGAGATTTTAGACCAGAAGGCCACAGCCCGTGGCTGGGGTTTGTAAACCCCCAAGTGCTTGTTTTCTGGGATGGATGAAGCCCATTCAAAGATGAAGCCTACCTTGCAATGCCTCTCAACAGGGCAGGCTCTGGATTGACCATCACATGGCACACTGTGGCTTCTGCCTCTGAGCCCCTGCAACCCTCTGTAAGCTCTGCGCACAAAGCCAGGGATCCTTTACCAAAGCAGGGACCACCAGCCAGTGAGGTGTCACCCATGCAGGTGTTGGGCTTTTCAATAAGATCATCAGCACGCCCTCCACTGCACACCCAAAGGACACATTTTCCTAGGTCTTACTGAATTTCGCTGATAATCCAACGAAGCTTCAATCCACAAGAAATGGAGCTGGGCTCCCAGGAGGCTCACCTTCTCCTGCTGGCCCAGCCTGAAGAGCAGGTCTGTACATGGATTCACTGCATTCATTGCAAACTGGTTCAGAGCTCAAAACTCTATGGGTCTGCATTTTACTAGCTCTGTAACCTTTGGCAAGTTACTTAAGATGGAGTTACTTAAGCCCTTTGCACCTCAGCTTCCTCATTTGTAAAACGGGGCTACTGATACAGTTACGAGAATTAAATAAGTTAATATATATAAAACACGGCAGGACCTGTTGTAAATACCATACAACAGTTAGCTATTAATATGACTACTACTATTATTGTTATTGCTGCCTCATATGGCAAAAGACTCATCACACCTCTTGTCTGATTTGCAGCAGTTATAACACAGGGCCCTTGGCTGCTTTGTCGTTGATAATGTCAACCTTAGGTTTTGGGAAAGCGTCACAGGCACTGAGACTCTGACATTCCTGAGTCTCTACGGGGGCCAAATGCTCTTTTCACCGTTCTATGATGTCTGAACGCTCCTGTTTGCACACTGCAGGAAGCCCTTTTTATCCCTCTCCTCACCCTGTCTCGACTCCTGTACAATTATTTTTAAAATTTGAACACAAAACTACATGCAGCAATATGGATGAATTTCTCAAACATGATAAACGAGAGGAGACAGACAGATGACTGCAAACATTGTGATTCCATTTATAGAAAGCTCAAAAACAGGCAAAACTGATTTGTGCTGTTAGTAGCTAGGATGGTGATTATACTTGGCAGGCATATGGGAGTGACTAGATTCGACCCTGAGGAAGGCTTTCCGGTGGCTGGAAATGTTTAATTTCTCGATCTCAGTCTTGACAGCATGAAATTATTCAATTGGTAAAAATTCATTGACCAGTACCATCATCATAGGAATACTCTCCCGCAGGTACACTAGATTGCAACAAGTTTTAAAAATGAAAATGACATTTGCCTTCGTTTTCAACATTTAAACATTATTCTGCTTAACTTGGAAATCTGGGTTGGAAGATCTGGCATTATTGAACCCACAACCCCACCAGGCAACAATGGGCGAGAGCTGAGTAGCCTGGATGCCCACCCCCACCCTACCCCCACCATTCATTACACCCACTGCCCATCCCTACTGCCTCCCTGATGCTGAGGCTGGGGCCGGTGCCTGCCATCTGTCCTCACACGCACCTGTTGGTACTCTTAGCTCCCCACCACTTCCCTGCAGGGATTTGAGTTTCCAATCCCATTAAAGCTCCATTTCAGTGAATTCTGACCAGCCAGCCAGTCCTGGGACTTTCCCAGCCCTTTGTAAGAGAAGTTCCAGAATGTGCTTGCTCTGCCCACAGCAGACTCTCTGGACCCTTTTTTGCCTTAGTTAACTCTCTCCACCCCTCCCCAGCCTGCCCTGGTCCCCACTTCCCCAGGCTCCTGTCCTTTTGTGCCATCTGAACCCCATGTTTGATGTCACACCCAGGGTCTGAAGGGGCTCCCCCTTCGGACTACAAAGACAGTCATCCCGTGGATGCCATCTGCCCCCAGCTGCTCTGCGCAGGACCCCAACAATCTACTCTGATACCCCAGACCCCTTCCCCAGCATGAGTCATGGGCCAGCAATCAGGCCATGCTCAGGACTCCTGCGGCAGACATAACCTAGCTCCGTGTGTTACTCCTCAGGCTCACGTCGCACAGACTTTTTAAAATCTCAGTATTTGTCCTGCTCCCGACATGGTCTCAGGGCCAGCTGGAGTCAGATGGGAGGGGGGTTCTGTGGCTCCTAAGCCCCCAGCTTTTGTCTTTTTAAGTGACCTGATTCAAGCTGTCAGCCCTGTCACATTCTCTCCTGCCCACAGACATTTTTGTGTAAACTAATTATTTCATGATATCCCTCTTCTATGGGCAAGTCAGCTTTCCAATTGATCCTTGTTGCTTATAAAGTGCCTCATTAGCTATCACCGAAGCTCAGTTATCCATTCTGATAGCCATGGAAGCAGCCATTCTGTGTGTGAGTGATGCAGGAACGTGCAGGGCTCTGCTGGGATCACCCCCATCAGGGATGCCCAGAAAGGCAGGTGCAGCATGCAGGCAGGTGAACAATGCAGACACCTGTGCTTTGCAGTTCACCCAGCCTGTTGTCATTTCAGCGTCTTAAGTGAACCTCTGGCAGTGGCCAGATTACTGGATTCTGTGGGTGACATGCTCCAAAGCACAGTGTCACTGCTCAAAGCTCTTGAGAGTGAGCCAGCATTGCTCAGGTGCCCAGGCTTGAAGAGTGTCCACCAACACACGGCCAACACTCTATGTTCTCCAGAGTGCAGGGCACTGAGGGTGATCTGAGAGGTCCTGGGGAAGCCCTTGTCCTCCCTCTCATCTTCCCCCAGCACAGAACGTGAGAGCCAGTCATGAAAGGGTGCGGCAGGCTGTGGGTGCCGGGGTGTGGGTACCATTGCTACCAGGCCAAGGAGAAAGAAATGAGAGGAGGGGGCTGGAAGGTGAGGAGAGAGAGGAAGTTTGGAGGAAAGGGAAGAAAAGACGATGGAAAAAAAGGAAATCCAGCACGTCCTTTTGCATATTTGTAAAATAATACATCCTTTGAGTAGCTCATCTGCGTGTTGATTCACTTTTTTATTCTCCTGTGGGTTCCCCAACCCACTGCAGCCATTCCCTAATCCAGCCAGTGTCTGCGTTTCAATTAACTCAAGGCACAGCTTCATATTGTATTCTGCTCTGGCCTTAATGTGACTGAGAATAGGCCTACTGAGGTGTGAAGAAGATTAAATGAAGAAACGGGACATAAAGTTGGACTGTAATAAGAAGGAAAGATCCACCAGAGACTCAAAATGCTAATTACTCATCCGATGGGTCTGCAGAGGGAGGCACGTGGCCTGCCTGCTTCCTTTGAAGATCGTCTCCCTTCTGATCCTTCTGTTTATTCAGATAATATCCCATAACAACAAAGAGAGTATAGAATATAAGAACGTAATCCTAGGGTGGGGTAATCCTATAGGAGCTGGGCTAGAGAGGAGTCCAAGTTTCCAACAAGGTCAGACACTGCATGAGAGGCACCCCGTCTCTCTCCCCATCTGACCTGACCCCACATGGGGGGATGTGATTCCGAGAAGCCGAACTCCAACCTTGCAGAATCTCTTTCTTCATGCCAACGACTGGCCCTTTTTTCCAAGATTGCCCCGACAAGGGAGTTTGTGTATGATTTTCAGACATCTGCTCTCAGCTGATAAGAAGTAGCCTTATTCTGATTGTTCATCTTACTGTCATAGAGCATAGAGGGTCTGGTTGACGCCATAACCTGAATCCCCAAGACCTTGCCAGCCTGGTGGCAGAAATTCTAACAAGTCAACCCATGGCGCCATGGTGACAAGGGCCTCCCCTCTTATGGCAGCCCTCTGGCCCAGGATCTGAAACCCTCCTCCAAACTTCCTCCACTCATTTCTGGAGCCCCCGGGAGGTTTCGTGTGTACCCAGGATGACGCTTCCATTCTAGGGGTCCTCCTGCAGGCATCTGGCCCCTCTCTCTGTCCTTGCTGCTGGTCTCCTGTGTAAGAATGCTGACCCCTGGTCAGTGTCCAGCCTCCCGGGCACCCAGTGCACTCAAGATTCCTGCACGATGCGTTCCCTTCAGGGTCGCACTGCCAGGACTCGCAGGTTCCTCAAAGGAGTGAGGAGGTGTCAGGGTCCTGGTGGCCTCAGGCACACTCCACCACTCCTCTCCTGCCACCACGACCCGAGGCTTCGGGAAACAGCCCCTGCAGCGTAAGACCCCTTGACCACACTGGAAACTGGTTACAGCTGGTATCTGTATTTACTTCGTGCATGCATACACTTTCTCTGGAGGGATGCATTGGAAAAGAGCCACAGTGATTTTTGGGGGAGAAACTAGGAAACAGAGGGCAAGTGGGAGGGTCCTCTGTTTCCCAGGGGTGGATTTCTTGTGAGGCTTAAGCTTAGGGGCCCCTCACAGCACAGCCTCTTTTGAGGCCCTGCGTTGGGGGATTGGTGTTCAGGCCATGTGCTCATACAAACATCTGTTTCTGTCAGATTTGCCAAAGACATTTGTTGTGTTCGTTTTCTTAAAGAGAATGCCTTGCATGGTATAAACTTCTGGACCTGCACAACTTAGAAGCACCCTGCTTTTCACAAATACCCTCCTGGACATCTTAGTATTTTACCACATGTACGTATTACAGTTTTACTTTGTTTTAATTGCCCTGTTACAATCTGGAATGAGCAGGAAAGGATGGAAGAAAGGGAAGAAAATTCACATGTGGTTCAGCTGCTAGATTATGAAGAAGAAATACCAGAGATCAGCAGGCACAGTGGCTCACGCCTGTAATCCCAGCACTCTGGGAGGCCAAGGCAGGCAGATCACCTGAGGCCAGTTCGAGACCAACCTGATCAACACGGTGAAACCCTGTCTCTAACAAAATACAAAAATTAGCCGAGCGTGGTGGTGGGCGCCTGTAATCCCAGCTACTCAGGAGGCTGAGGCAGGAGAATCACTTGAACCCAGTAGGTGGAGGCTGCAGTGAGCTGAGATCATGCTATTGCACTCCAGTCTAGGTCATAGAGCAAGACTCAGGCTAAAAAAAAAAAAAAGGAAAAGAAAAGAAATACTAGAGATTAAAAAAGGGGGAGCATTCATTTAAAAAATCAGCAACTAAAATGAGATGGCCTACCAAAATCTCTTTTTAGTAGTGTCTGGTATAGAAAGAAAATGGGTTGCTTTTCTGGGCGACACTACATCAAGTTGCACAAGAAAATGGAAATTAAAAACTGACAGTCCAAGGCATCTTTCCTGACCTCCTTTAGTGCGTGCTCCATGTCTCGCGGTATGGAACCACAGGATGCTGACACGCAAAGCAAGCCGCCTGGAAAATGACTCAGACGCCCCCACCGGCTGAGCACAGCCCGCAGACACCGCAGTGCAGGCCCCGGGGTGCGGGACAATCGCAAGCCCAGCAGATGTCTGGGGGCATTGAAAGGAGCATAATTACCCCCATCAATTTTCCTTTTACTAAGCCATTCAAAAGCGGTTTTCCCAAAAAGAGCAGTAGAGCTTTTCAATAAAAATGCTTCTTTGCAATTTTCATGCAAGTCAGGGTAGGCAGGCCGGCCCTTAGGGATGTCCAATTTTCTCAAGCAGCGAAAACAATATTAGACTTGTGTGTTCTAGCCCCAGCTGCACCCCTGATCCACTAAATGAGTGGCTTTGGGTTTCCCACTTAACCCCTTAGTCTTAGTTTCCTCCTCACCAAAAGGAAAGAAAACCATTTCTTTTTTTTTTTTTTTTGAGAAGCTCAAATGAAATAATGTCACTGGGAAAGCTGCTAAAAGCAGAGTGCTATAAAAACACACAGTTCTTTATTATTAATGTCTTTTTGTTTTGATGAGCTAATGGTGGTTGTAATTTAACCCAGAATTACCGGGGAGCTGAGAGTAAAGTTTTCTAGCTAGATTGTCTCTCTCTGGGGAGATCATAATTCTCTTGTAAAGTCAGCACCTCTTGTGATACTGCCTCATTTTTATGCATGCATCCACTCATCTTCTTCGTCTTCCCAACCCTTTGATTTGATTCAGGTGAGCCTTACGCAGCCCGTGTTTCACCTCTTTCTTCTTTCTTCGTAATTCAGTCCTACTTGTTGGATTCATTGATTCGCTCAGCAAAGACTGATTGATTGAGCCTCCACCATCTGGTAGGCCCCAAGTCAGACGCAGCTCTCAGCTGGAGTGGCTCAGCTTTAGAGAAAACAGCCGCATAAATGTGGGTGACAATACAGTGAAATTGTGCCAACACGGGGCCAGGCACTGCAGGCTCTGGGAACTTAAAAGAGGGTGAGATCGATGACACAGCTCGGTTTCATTAGTATCTTTTTATTTCTCTTCCCTGAATTATTCAAATATGCATGTATCTTTGAGTTGACCAAAGATCTGAAAAACAGAATTATAATTTAAAATAACTGGATCAGTGATAAGGAAAAACATATTCCAAGCATAATGTGGTCATTACCAATTTAAATAGTTGGTCACCCAAGGACACAATTTATCCTGGAGTATCATGGGCAATATAACGGGTCATGACTCAAAGAAACAGGCAGAAATTCCTATTAAACTAGTCTTAAAAAACTGGTCGGCAAATGGTGATCTTTAAACAGTTGACACCAGGGTCCTATGTTTTAGAATTTATGTACTGAAATTTTCATTTTGTAAGATTAAGAGTCATATAAATTGGTTGTGGGTTAATACACCTCCAATAGCTTTTAAAAGTCAGGCATTGTGTTAGACGCACAATTATTTTACTAAGAATGCATTGTTGCAGAACGATAGTTCTCATCTGACTGAAACCAGTAGACTGTGCCATCCCTGTTGACTTCACTGTTTGATGTTTTTGGAAGCAACACAATTCTAAAAGTAAAACCACCAACCATTATGAAAAATTACATGGGCTCCTATGCTTTGTGTAACAGGTGAAAACCCCAAACAGGGAAAGGAAGACTCATTTAGGCTTCACTCTGGAAAGACATTTCCCTCCTAGTCTGCCCTCTCGGGGAACTTGAATCATGATGCTTCCTGCCATTAGGGCCACCTGGTGTGAACCCTGCACCATTCTCTGAAGACCTGGGTTCAAATCCCAGCCTAGCCCCTACCCTAGCCCTGCGGGTCAATTAATTTTCCTAAGTGTTCATTTTCTCAACTAAACTAGAGATAATGGAGCCTACTCTCAAGGTTGCTAAGGGAATTCATTGTGACACTGTGTGCTTAGCCCAACGGTGCTTGGTAAATGCTCAATAAAAGATAGGTATCCTCATTGATTAATGCTCCCCAAAGGAGTCCTTTTAACACAAAATTTTGCCAAGATAGCAGAAAGGATTGGTATGGCATGAAGGGTATACATTAAACATCTCCCTTAATTATGACAATATCCACGACAAATAATACTATTTTTTGTTTTCTTTTTTTGAGACAGGGTCTCCCTCTCTCGCCCAGACTGGAGTGCAATGTTGCCGTCTCGGCTCACTGCAACCTCTACCTCCTGGACTCAAGCAATCCTACCACCTCAGCTTCCCAAGTAGCTAAGACTACAGGTGCACTACCATGCCTGGCTAATTGTTGTATCTTTCGTAGAGACAGGGTCTCACTATGGTGCCCAGGCTGGTCTCAAACACCTGAGGTCAAGCCATCCGTCTGCCTCAGCCTCCCAAAGTGCTGAGATTACAGGCGTGCACCACCACGCCCAGCCAAATGAGAAATTCCCCTGCCCTGTTTCTCTTTCTAGTTCCCCTCCTGGTTGTATTTAAGTCATGATATTCTTCTGTGACCCTACCTTGCTTGCTCTCATGCCTTCAGTCAGTCACTCTCTCTCTCCCCTTCTCTTTTTTAGGTGCAAGAAGTTCACAATTTAAGTATAGCCCCTAAGTCTTCATCACATACATTCCTACAGCCTTGGATTCCTCAGCCCCTAAAGGCTGCTACATAGATCCATGCAGTATGGGAACTAAGGAAATTCATTCTTCTCTCGTGAGGGTTTAGCAGGAGGTGAGCTTTCAGAGAAGCTCTCCACTCTCCCTGCTCCCATAACTCTGGCGTGGAACAGAAGTACTGAGATGGACTGCCCATTCTGTGTGTTTGTTTGTTTGTTTGTTTTAGTGGGAAGAGAATTTCCAAGTATGATGCTGGGTTTCTTAACTTTGCAGAGGTCCTAGTTACTTCCTGTGTCTTTTGACGAAGCACTCCCCACTCTTCCCCATGGCAACAGCAGCTTGAGGTTTTTCTTTTAAAACAGGAGTTAACATGTATTTTAAAATTGTGCTGTGCTGCTGACCAGACAAGGATTAAAAAAACAAATAGAGCTCAGTATTAAGTGGAATTTGCGCTAAATCCATAAGTCCCCATGCCTTGGTGATTGTTGTTTACACATTGACTTACTATTTGCACAGTTCTCTGCTCTGCGCTTGTACTCCAATCCACACTGCACAGTATGCATTTCTAAGACATGGGATTCCGTCCCTACAGGCTTTCCGAAATATCTCTTCTTTTTACATACATAACTAAAATCTAGATATAATCACCATGTGTGAAGGTTACCTGTGTCTGCAGACATAGATTTCTTTACCTGTTATCAATATTAATGAAAACTATCCAGCAAAACTTCAGGTCTAAAATAGTCTCCCTTGGTTAAAGGAGAGATAATAACCAATGCAAAAAGCTTGTGTTTATAACCGGCAATTTCAGAGAGGGTTCTAAAGCCAGCTCCTACTGAAGAGACTCAGCTCAAAATAAAAGACAGACCAAGGGCTTGGATTGGCCCCATAATCAGAATGCCAGCCGCACTGTGCCGCTGTTGACACCGGCCTGGGAGGCGCCTGCTCAGATGGTCCCTCCAGCTCCCTGGTTTTGCACATGATCACCAGGCTACAACCTTCACCAGTCTCCAAGGTAATCCTAGACAGCAAGAATCTTCCTCCTTAATAACAGCCCTGGCTGTAATTTACAGCCCTGTTTTGTATGCTGCCATTTCCAGCACTGCTATAAATTCTGCCACTAATCTTAGGCTCAGAAAAGTCTTTTTACAACTTGCCACCACTGCACAAATGTCAGTGGAGCCTGCTTTTAATAAGCAAAGAGTGACTGGCAGAGGACCAAAGAAGATAAATGGTCAACAGGGCAAAGTTCATCTTGAATGTGTCTCCCTCCTCCATCTGAATGCTCTTCCTAACTCTTACTACACTAACCAGAATTTTTAGCTTGCCTTAACTCACTCTGTCCATAAAGAAAATATTAAATACATTCATCTATACAAAAATGTGAGATGTAGGCTGGGTGTGGTGGCTCATGCCTGTAATCTCAGCACTTTGAGGGGCCAAGACAGGGGATAGTTTGTGCCCAGGAGTTTGAGATCAGCTTGGGGAAGATAATGAGACCCCTCCTCTCTACAAAAAATAAAAAATAAAATTAGCCAAGTGTGGTACATGCCTGTAGTCCCAGCTACTTGGGAGGCTGAAATGGGAGGATCACCAGAGCCTAGGAGGTCGAGGCTGCAGGGAGCCAAGATCTTGCCACTGCACTCTAGTCTGGACAACAGAGTGAGACCCTATCTCAGGAAAAAAAAAAAAATGTGAGACATAGTTCTGTAACCTGCCCAGGGGCATGCCATTTTCAAATGCAGAGTTCAGGGGTTAATTAAAATTAGTAATTTTCAACATATGTTTGCTCTCTTAATAAAAGAAAAAGCTTTCTATAAATAAAAGTTGGGGACAATGATGGGTTTAAAATATTTTTATGTTAGGACGTCTCAGAATCACAAACACACTAATGTGAATCATGTATCTCCAAGGCACGCCTAGAGCGTGTAGAATTTTCCAAAGGTCTTTGACCACGAATCCCTTTTTTTTTTGAGACGGAGTCTCGCTCTGTCGCCCAGGCTGGAGTGCAGTGGCCGGATCTCAGCTCACTGTAAGCTCTGCCTCCCGGGTTTACGCCATTCTCCTGCCTCAGCTTCCCGAGTAGCTGGGACTACAGGCACCCGCCACCTCGCCCGGCTAGTTTTTTGTATTTTTTAGTAGAGACGGGGTTTCACCGTGTTAGCCAGGATGGTCTCGATCTCCTGACCTCATGATCCGCCTGTCTCGGCCTCCCAAAGTGCTGGGATTACAGGCTTGAGCCACCGCGCCCGGCCAATGAATCCCTTTTTTGAAGGAATATTCTGGGAAACAAGTTGCTTGGGAAATACTGATCTAAGAGATACATTTCTAAAAGTAAAACTACAGTGCTGGGGAGACCCTAAAGGTATAAACGCCTTCCTGGTCATCCACTTTGTGTGGAAAAAAAATGTACCCCAAGTTGAGAGTATACATTGACTCATGGGCAGTGGCAAATGGCTGAACTGAACAGTTAGTGGCCTGGAAGGTGCAAGGTTGAGAGACTGAAGATTCATTTAGGAAGACTGGAGACAGGAGGTCAGGGAGGGAGGCGTGTGGATGGACCCATGGAAGTGGACATAAAGAGTGAAGACCTTCATATCACAAGTGAATGCCCACCAGAGAGCACTCACCACAGGGGAGGGACTAAAGCGTCAAGCAGAGAGAAGGACTCAGGTAGTAAATGTCAGTCTCTGTCATTATCCACCCAGTGCTGACCCCAGGGGTTTGTGGAAGGAATAGCTACCGGGCAGCAATGGAGACTATGCATGGCTTAACAGCAAGGAACTCTTCACCGAGTCCAATCCAGCTGCTGCTATTGCCAAATGTCAAGTCTGCCAGCCACGGAAACCGATGCTGAACCTGGATGTGGCACAATTTCAGTCCATCCAGCCACCTGGGAGCAAGGTGATTACATAAAACCCTGACCCTCTGGACAGCACAGGGGATTCGTCTTGACTGAAATTGACATATATTCTAGGTATGAGTTTGCCTTTGTTTGCAAGGCCTTGGTCAACTATCTGAAGACTTTGACATGTTTGAGCCATCTGTACAAGACACTGCATAGTAATGTGCTGCATCTAGGGACACAGATTAAAGCAAAGGAGAGAACAGAACCATAGGATCCACTGGTTCTATGACATACCGCACCATCCAGGACCTCCTGGCCAGAGGGTGGCAGAAATGACCTTTTTAACGTGAAGCTAAGCCTCCATCTTGGATGGGACTCTATCTTCCAGAATGCAGTATCCACCCTTAAACAATAAGGATATGTGTTACTGTGTCCCCAGTAGGTAGACAAATTTTAGGAGTCAGCCAGTAGGAGCGGTTCCCCTTACCAGCAGTCTCAGTGACCCACTTAGGGGAGGGGAAGATGCATTTCTTATCTTTGCAGTTTTACATTCTTGGTTTAGAAGTCCTGTTCTCAGAGGTGAAATGCTTCCATGAAGAGACACAGGAGTTCTATTAGACCTCAAGCTCCATCATTTCAAGCACTTCATGCCAAGAATACAGCAGGCAAGGAGAAGGTTGTTATAAAGGCATTGACCTTGATCCTCAGTAGGTGGTATGGCGGCTCTTCTGCAATAGGTTTAGGGAAGAATGGCACCCAAGTGATTCACTGGGCAGGACTCTTGGTATTCCCCTGCCCAAATTTGGTGGCAGGTGGACAAGTGCAGCATCTAAGAAGGGCACAGTGACCAAGGCTCAACCCAAGCCACACAGACAAGCAGAAGTGCTAGCCTAGGGCTGAGAGACTTTAGAATGGGAGTAAAGGGGGAGCATGATGAGTATGAGTTGAGGCTTCAAGACCAGCTGCGGTAGAGATGGATTTCATTGTTCCACTAACCTTCCTCTTCTAAGACTCTTCCAGAAATCACCAGCCAAAATCCTGGAGGAGCTGTTCTCAGTTTCGGTAAAGTTCAATACGACAAGCATTTATTGAACACCTACTATATACAAGACACTGAACTTAGTGGTCATGAGGAATGAAAGGACTTTGTTTTTGTTTTTGTTTGAGATGGAGTCTCACTCTGTCACCCAGGCTGGGGTGCTGTGGCATGATCCTGGCTCACTGCAACCTCCGTCTCCTTCAAGTGATTCTCTTGTCTCAGCCTCCTAAGTAGCTGGGATCATAGGTGCTCGCCACCACACCAAGCTCATTTTTGTATTTTTAGCAGAGCCAGGGTTTCACCATGTTGACCGGGCTGGTCTTGAACTCCTGACCTCAAGTGATCTGCCCGCCTCAGCCTCCCAAAGTGCTAGGATTACTGGTGTGAGCCACTGTGTCTGGCCGAAAGGAGGACTTTTTTTTTTTTTCCAATTCAGCTAACATGTATTAAGCCTTTTCACTGCCCTGAGCTAGATACTTGGGATTAAAAACAAGAATAAGAAACATCCTGCCCTGATGAAGACAACACTCTCACTGGGGAAGGAACACTACACCAGATAGCTTGTGCACCATGCTAGAGTGGAAGAAAAAGGAGAGATCAGCACTGATTTTTAGAAGACTCAGGGTTTTACTCACAGTCAGCAGAAGCACATCTTCCTTTTGCCTAGTTTACCCGTCGGCAACACAGACCTGGGTTTACTCCAAATATGCGGCACAATCTTCTCATCAGAAACCCTTATTAACTGAATGGAAAATACTTGAGGCCCACACATGGCCACAGAGGAGCCTCAGGCACACTCAGCAGTCCCTGAGGATGGAGTCTGAAAGTCTATAGGGACCATCTCAAGCAAAAGGGGACACAGCTTCACCAGCTGTCATGAGCCTCCGGTGAGGAACCAGAGCAAGGCACAGGGGAACACTCAAGACCCAGTTCCCGGCGGTCTCTCTACTCCCTGTGCCGTCTTCACAGCTCAGGCCCTTGGTGACCAGTGAGGAAAATTTAGTGGAGGGCAGAGCTGAAGGGCGGGCAGCATGGAGATGCGTGATCCTGAAACTACAGTTGCAGCCTTGGAACTGAGGAAGCTTTTCTAACCCACCAGGTAACAAAGGCAAGGCCCCTACTAGTAGGATCTGGAAAATCCAAAGGGGCAGACAGAGCTTACCAAGCAACCGTGAATGCAGAGGCACCACCCACAGAATGCTGTCCCTTTTATTCTACGGTTTCCTCTTTGAACTCCTGTTGTCCGTTCTGTGGAGAGAGTGGAGCCAGGATGGCTTGGAGGCAGCATGACAGCAAGGAAGGCTTCCAAAGACGGTATCTACTCCCCAGGCCTTCAGTAACCCAGACAGGCCCTACTGACCCCCCAGCGAGCAGGAGCCCAAACCTCCAGGACTGGGATGGTCTAGACCCCAGCTTTTGGAAGAGTTCATTTATTTTGAAAGAAGAGGCACAGTGTATTAATTCCATAGAGCTGCCATAACAAATCCTCACACACTCAGTGGCTTCCGAGACAGAGTCTCGCCCTGTCACCCAGACTGAAGTGCAGTGATGCGATCTCAGCTCACTACAACCTCTGCCTCCTGGGTTCAAGCGTTTCCGGTGTCTCAGTCTCCTGAGTAGCTGGGACTATAGGCGTGCGCCACCACGCCTGGATAATTTTTTTGTATTTTTAGTAGAGACGGGGTTTCGCCCTGTTGGCCAGGCTGTTCTTGAACTCTTGACCTCATGTGATCTGCCTGCCTCAGCCTCTCAAAGTGCTGGGATTACAGGCGTGAGCCACTACACCTTGCTTCAGTGGTTTCCAATGACAGAAATGCATTTCCTCCCAGGTCTAGAGGCCAGAAGTCCAAAAAAAGTGTCAGCAGGGCTGCCGCTCTCTGAAGGCTCTGGGAGGGAGACTTTCTTGCCTCTTCCAGCTTCTGGGAGCTCTAGGCATCCCTTGACTTGTTACTGCATCACTCTAATCCTCACCCAGCCTTCCCCACTGTGGTCCCTTCTCTGTATAAGGACACCCGTCCTTGGATTTAGGGCCCATCAGGCTGACCTCATCTTGAGACCTTTAACTTAATTACACCCGCAAAAAGACTTTATCCAAACAAGGTTTCATTCACAGGTACTGGGGGTAGGACATAGATGTATCTTTTTGCTCACTCCCATTCAACCCATGACACGTAGGACGCTGACTGTGCACTTTGTGCTTACTGAGAAGCCCTGCAGAAGTGTCAGACTTTTTAAAAACCTACTGAGCACATTAACAACCCCCCTGCAACCACTTTCTTCTCGCATCCGCTCCTCCTTTGCTCTTTTTTCCCCCCTTTTTCATTCTTCCTTCTACACATTCCAGCTTTCTCTGTCTCCCCAGGAAGAGAGCCGACACCCTTCTCTGAAGCCCACCTACCCACAGTTCACGCTTCTCGCAGGGACTGAGTCATGCCTCTGAATCCCAGTTTAAACTTTCTGGGGGAGAGAAACTGCTTGCCCAGCTTGGATCAGGGTCCACCCCCAATCCATCGAGTTGTGACCCAGAGTCAGGACAGACGGTGTCGGTGTTCTCACCAGGTGTGGGGTATAACTGCTGGTTACCCACCCCCAATCCCTGCTCTCCCTTCTTCCTTGAAATAAGGCCCTGGTTCTCCACTGTGCCCATAAATACTCTTTCCAAGGCTCCCTTGAAGTCAGATGTGGTGTCATGACTAAATTCCAGCTAGCAAGATGAGAACAGAAGTGTTACATGGCAGCTTCCAAAATATATTCTTAAAAGACAGCAGGAACATGCCTTTTGCTTACCCTTATAGATGTGCTGAAAGTACAGCCACCGCTTTCTATTTTTTTGTTATTAGAGATGGGGTCTTGCTCTGTCACCCAGGTTGGAGTGCAATGGTGTGATCATAGCTCACTGCAGCCTCCAACTTCTGGGCTCAAGGGATCCTTCCCCATCAGCTTCCCAAGTTCCCGGGACTACAGGCATGTGCCACCCTGCTCAGCTAAGTTTTTAGCAGAGACAGGATCTTGACACACTGTCCAGGCTGATCTTGAACTCCTGGGGTCAAGCGATCCTCCCATGTTGGCATCCCAAAGTGCTGGGATTATAGGCATGAGTCACTGCGTCCAGCCTAAATTTCATTTTCAACCATGAAGATGAAGCCTGCATCCCAGAGGTGGCAGAGCAAAGTGTTGAAAGGTGTCTGCATCCCTTAAAACCTTATGGAGCCTCCGTGCCGAGGCTGGACTTCCTACCTCTGAACTTCCTTTACATGAGAGAGTAATAAATATCTCTCTTCTTTCAGACCTCTTCTATTTGGGTTTCTCTGTTATAGATAGCCAAATTTAATCTTAGCTAATATAAAGGCCAACTTTTGAGGGGACAATTCACAAAAAAAAAAAAAAAAAAAAAGACCAGGAGAGCACCGTGGACTATGTCGCCTTTCCAGATTGACCTTTCACCAGGCATGAGGGCAGATCTCTATGTCCCCAGAAGTCTGATGTGTCCTGCATTTTTCATTACCAGCCTCTCCAGGGTCATCAGGCTGGGGAGGCTGTCTAGGTCCAAGACCACCCATGCTGGTCTCTACAAGGCCAGGTATTATCCCAGGAAAGGGATGCTTCATTTCTCCACCAAAGGACAGATGGTGCCAGTGTTCTCACCAGGTGTGGGGTATAACTGCTGGTTACCCACCCCCAATACCTTCTCTCCCTTCTTCCTTGGGATAAGGCCCTGGTTCTCCACTGTGCACATAAAGACTATCTTTCCAAGGCTCCCTTGAAATCAGATGTGGCCTCATGACTAAATTCTGGCTTGCAAAATGAGAAAAGAAGTGTTACATGGCATGGTTACATGGCAGTTTGTATGTTTCTTGGAGCTTCTGTAAAGCACTCAGTGTAGGGCAGCTGGAATCGGAAAGCCCTGCTGTCCTGGGGAACCAGCAGCCAGGTGGGTGGGTGGGATTATATGGGCTGCTGAAGATAACAGCAGAGCAAGAAGGATGGGGCTGGGACCATTATGGGCCAGAGCGAAATCAGGTATGAATGTCAGGCCATTGTCAGAGCATGGAACAGATCAGATGGGTTTGGAATATGCCTTTCATTCTTCCTTTATATTGAAACACACAGTCAATAAGTGTGTGTCAATAAGTGTTATTGAAGGTTCATCTTTGACAATACGTGGACCTTCACAATCCTCACTAGCAGGAGCACTGGGACACTGGCCACCAATTCCAAAGGCTCAACCCATGCCTGGTACAGGGACAGTTTTCCTGACAAGGCTGCCCAGTAAGCCAGGACTGTCCTCTTCCCCAGGGACCAGCAACAGGGCAGAATGATGCACACAACCCAAGTACCCTAAGCATTGTAGGATCATGGCCCCCAAAGAGCAAGTGTCGGTGCTGGGATAGAGTGGGAGATGAAGACCACAAAGGACATCACCTCTGTGTCAAGCGTAGGCTGTCATGCACACAGGACCAAAGACCATGCCCCCAGGTTGTGGTCACCTGGAATTCCTCCAGATCTACTCTCCCATGACCCCCAGGAGCCCTTCTCCAGCCTCTCTAAAATTCTACCTCCCACACCAGCACCTCCCATCCACCTCCCTTTATTTTTGTTTCTGCCTTCACTCCTGTCTGACATCCTGTATGCTGCCTGCTTTGGAGACTAACCCGGCTGTGGTGGAGGAGCTTGTCTGCATCACCCCAACACACTTATTGTTTCATTTATTACCTGTCTCCCCATCAAGCTCCATTAGGACAAATGCTTTCCTCTCTCCCATTCTCTGCTGTATCTGCAAGGCTTAAAACAGTGCCTGGCACTGGTAGGTGTCCAATAAATACTTGTTAAATGAGAGAATGAATGTTCCGGACCTGCCAGTCAGTATAGTTATCCACTGGGCTGAGGTCCAGATAGCACAGTGACCTGATGCCTTGGATGTGAATGTTGCACAGGCGTCAAATAAGGGCTGGATCCCCATGGTTCCACCAGACAAATCTGGGGACAAATCCAATGGTGGGAATGGGCAGAGCTGGCCCTCATGGGTATCTGCTATGAGAAGGCTGGTATGTTTCTTGGAGCTTCAGTAAAGCACTCAGTGTGAAACAGCTGGAATCAAAGAGCCCTGCTGTCCTGGGGAACCAGCAGCCAGGTGGGTGGATGGGATTGGGGGGCTGCTGAAGATAACTGCAGAGCAGGGAGGATGGGTTTGGGATGATTAAGGACCACAGAGAAAGCACGTATGAGGCACACACCCACTCCTGTTCCCTTCTCCTCAAACTGTCAAACTGACTCACTGGCCAGGCCAGGATACCTGCCGTAAGGTTCGACCCAGTTCTTTTCTAGGTGTCAAGCTGGATCATGAAAAAATTGCTTGTGTAGGGCCCAATCATCCTGGACTAGTCCAGCCACTCAAACTCCAAGGCTCAAAACTCGAGACCAATGACTGAGATCCACTCTGAGGAGGCAGCCCAGGGCATCCTCTGAGCTCCCTGCCGTGCCCAGAGAAGTGAAGGCTGTAGCACACCAGAGCTAGCTTCACCAGTGCGCAGCCTGTGCCAGCTCTCAGGAACCCATTCTCATAGGGTTGTGCGCTTGGTTTAATTCTCCACTGTTGTCATTTTAAATTTTTAAATAATTTTTTTAACAAAAGGCTCTGCATCTTCATTGTGCACTAGGATGTGCCAATTATGTAGCCAGTCCTGCAAACATGTACCCGGTTCTCCCAGGATTTCTGCCTTATCTCTTATAGATAGCACACATGAGGCTGACACCCCATTTCATTACTTTCAATCACTGGTGGTACAAAGATGTCTCCTGCTTGGAATTATCTAGTACCAGGAGAGCCACGTGGCCAGAAATTCCAACAGGTCATACAAGTCAGACAGACGACTATCATGTAAGATAGTCACCTACTCTGTGCTAGGCACTGCAGTGAACCCACCCTCGGATCTTCCTATCACCCTTGAAAGGCTGATATTAGTGTCTTCCTTTGATAGGTGAACAGGCCTGGAGCCTCTCCACCTAATGGTGTCTGGATTACATTAGGAGACCATTAAGTACCTGTTGAATATTCAAATATTATTTGCAAGGTGTACTTACTTTTTGTATTGATTGCAGATTTTGAGACAAGATATAGGTGACCTACACAATACTGGGCATGAAATGCTTGAACATCAACCATTCATTTGACAAACACTTATTGGGCCCCTTCCTATGCCTAGACTAAGCTAGGTGCTGGGGCACCTAACAGACCCAGTGCTGCAGCTCATGGGCAGTGCTGGCTGGCATTCCATAGGATGCACCATCGTACATGTCAAAGAAGGTTTCATTTTCTTTGGGACCTCCAATAGAGAAACTCCTCCTCTTCCTAAAGGGAGTGAACAGATCAAACAACCCCTTTCACCACCAAACACCAGGAATGTGCCTTGATTGCACGGGAAACACAGACACCCTAACAAAGACTACGCAGATGAAAAGAGGAGTTACTTTGGTGAAAACAAGTCAAGAAGGCAGCCCGCATTTTTACAGGGCAGACCGGAGGGAGCCAAAGCCTCTACACAATCTATTGATTTCCACTGAAAGTGAACTTTCAGCTATTGCATTAGCCAAGGCTAAGAATTACTCCCAAATAGCTATTTTTAAAACTCATTTAAAGTGCTACATTTTTAGCAAAATATCTATGGGACAAGAACCATGGGAGGCACAGGGAGAAAATCAATAGAAATTGGGAGAAGTGAAAAACAGATGGCTCAGGGCTCAGGTGATTCCCTTTGCCACATGGGACAAGAGCTATCACCACCTCTCTGTGCAGAAGAAATGGCACCCTGGTTGTTGCACATGATTGTACTCACATGACCAGAGTGTGGTGCTTAAACTAGGATCGTGTATTATCAACACAGTCCTTTGTCACTTTCATGCCACCTCCATTAAGACTGCTCAGCAAATATTAACATATTTGGTTCCCTGGATGCAGAAGATCTTAAGTGACAATCATTCAAGACTAGCCCCCAGAGACCAGCAAATTAATTCCCTTAAAGAATTATTTCCCAGGCCAGGCACAGTGGTTCACATCTATAATCCCAGCATTTTGGGAGGCCAAGGCAGGTGGATCACTTGAGGCCAGGAGCTCAAGACCAGCCTGGCCAACACAGTTAAACCTTGTCTGTACTAAAAATACAACAAAATTACCTGGGCGTGGTGGTGCATGCCTGTAATCCCAGTTACTTAGGAGACTGAGACATGAGAGCTGCTTGAACTCAGGAGGTGAAGTTGCAGTGAGCAGAGATTGTCCCACTGCACTCCAGCCTGAGTGATAGAGTAAGACTGTGGGGAAGGAAGAAAGGAAGGAAGGAAGGAAGGAAGGAAGGAAGGAAGGAAGGAAGGAAGGAAAGGAAAGGAAGAAAGAAGAAAGAGAGAGAGAGAGAAGGAAGGAAGGCAGGAAGGAAGGAAAGAAAGGAGGGAGGGAGGGAGGAAGGAAACAGAGAAAGAGAGAGAGAAAGAGAGAGGAAGGAAAGAAAGAAAGAAACAGAGAAAGAGAGAAAGAGAGAGAGAAAGGAAGGAAGGAAGCAAGGAAGGAAGGTAGGAAGGAAGGAAGGAAGGAGAAAGGAAATGAAAGAGAGGAAGGAAGGAAGGAAGGAAGGAAGGAAGGAAGGAAGGAAGGAAGGAAGGATTTTGTCCCTATTAGGACACATTTCAAACTCAGTTTCATTGTTATTTGCTGTGGTACAACTGTTCTCCTTTCCTACGGATCAGTTGTCTCATCTCTCCCTATTTAGTAATTAGGATATGTATCCATTATCTATTGCTGTGAAACAAATGACCCTAAACTTAGCAGCTTAAAACAACAATAAACATCTATTATATCACACAGTGTCTGAGGGTCAGAAAGTCGTGAGTGACTTGGCTGGTGGTTCTGCTTAGGATCACTCACACAGTTGCAGTCAAGCTCTCAGCCAGGGCTACCATCATCTGAAGGCTTGACTGGGGCTGGAGAATCCATTTCCAGGATGGTTCACTCACAAGACTGGCAAGTTGATGCTGGCTGTTGGCAGGAGACCTCAGTTCCTCAGAATTCATTTCTACAAGTGCATGCTACTCATTATAAAGTGACACCTTCATGGAGAATGAACAAACTTAAATTGTACAAAAGACTGGAAATATAATTTTAATAAAATTGGTTGAAATAAACATTTTGCAAATCATAGAATTTGTTCTTGAATATAAAAGCTGGTCAAAAATTCAGTCAGAGCCACAAAGAGAGAGTTGTGATTGTAAGTGATGTTACAGGACAGTTAATTCAGACAGAGCGCACAGCAAAATGAAAAATATGAACATGCTGTTTACGAAACAGAATCCAGTCCTTTGTGGTGAATCAGTTTCATTCATTTGATATGAATTCTGCACTTACCTAATTCCTAGTGCTGTTGTAGGCATCAGATAGACAACAAGGGATAAAAGGGCAAAGACCCTGTTCTCGCATCACTGGTGATGGCATATTCTGCCTGAGTGAGGTTCTAAAGAAATTATACATGTATTCAAGAAGCCCTTTCCATGTGAAGTCCTTGTGCCACGTGGCAAATATTGTCTCATTATCAGCAAGTTATAACAATCCATAGGAAGATTCTCAGACAGAAAAAACAAGCCAATGACTTCCAGGTCAATGCATTCCAGCTCATGTGCTTCACTGCTTGGCTATGCTGCTGGCTTTGAGGATACACTTCCAGCTCTGGAACATCTAAGGACTCTAACAGATCTTAGATGGGTTCCCCTAGATGTAGAATCAGAAATGTTTAAGAGCAAGTACTGTATTCAGAAGGTGATACCAGGAAACACAGGTGCAGGAGGGAAAAGTGAAACAGGGATGAGCAAGAAGCCAATAAAGAGTTTGTTACCAAGTAAGTTTCCACAGTGGCCACTGTGTCTTGATGTCTGGGGAACTCTGACAGCCAGCTGGGATCATACCAAGGGGTTGTCCCATGAAGGGGTGAAGGCTCAGAACATTTATCCACTAGCTTCCCTCATTCAGGGCTGCTGGGGTGGGGTGAAGGTTTCCCTGGCATTTCTAGCCTATCCAGCATGTGGGCAGAGTGGACAGAGAGGTGTAGATGGTGGCATTTGAAAGTTCACAGACTACACAGCAATGTAGGAGCCAGAAGAATGTAGGAGCTAGAAGGATGGGGCAGGGAGGGTGATGGACAACCATCTGCTTCAACACTTGTGTGAATTCATCTCAGCTGCAACCACTCATTCATTTCCCAACACATTCACTGAGAACCTAGTAAGTGGCAGGCCTGTTCTGGACACAGTTTATTGTCTAGAGCTGGCAAGCAAGACTTTCAGTGTTCAATGTCCAGACTCTCTCTCCAGAGGCCTCGGCTGTGCTAAATTTTCAACATGCATAGTTTAAGTCAAGGGAGGTGCACCTCCATCCTAGCCTGGCCTCACAGCCCTGGCTGTTTGGTCTATAACCTTCATTCCCCATCCTCTGAGAGGCTACAGGTGAGCTCCCCTGTGACCTCTCCAGCCTTCTGCTCTCCTGAGGCTCAAGTCACTCAAGGATTCTCCATTTAAGGTTGAAAGGACACAGGATTTGTGAGAGAGAAAATGAATAACAGAGCTTCGTTTCATTGCTCTCAATCCGTGTTGTAAGTATCGTCTCCCAAACACTTTTGGGAGTACCTTAGGTCTTCACCTCATCATCTGGGTCTTCCAAGCGCTTCTCTACCCACCCAACCACAATGATTCTTTTAAAACAGGAATCTAGTCCAGACACCACCCTGCTCAGAGATTCCGCTGTACTCTATGGGACACGCTACATTGCTCGTGTTCCTGCAAATGGTGTCCCTAACTCATTTAAGCCTAGTCAGAAAAGTAAAGGTAGAAGGAACAAACAGGCACATCCAGGAATTGAGAGAACAGTGGAATTGACATGACATAGATTTTGTTGCCATGAATGAGGATGACAAAGCATATTGAAGAGGGCTGTCAACACAGTGAGGGGTGTGGGAAGCAAAGGGCCAGCTAGAGGAGAAAGCCACACTAATGACCACAGAAGCTGTCTGCCCATGGGCCATCAGTGTTTCTGATTCTAGCACCTGATGGATGGAGGCAGAAACATTCTTTTTCCTGACCACACCACTGAATACGCACAATCACTTTCCAAGAAGGTTGAGCCAAGAGTCCAGGCAGCCCACTGTGGGCCATACAGGAGAGTCCCCATCTCCCATCTATACCAACGATTAGTTCTCACTTGTTTTTCTCTCTGCCAGTATAAGTGAAAAGGGCCTCATTTTTCAAGTGTTTTATTTATTTGATTAACAGTAACCCTGGATATTTTTTTTCATAAGTTTATTGTCCATTTGGACTTCTTTTGTGAATTTTTTCTTACCAGTTTTTAGTTAGCCTCTTTATTTTTTATGGATTTGCTGGTCAGATATGTTTCAAATATTTTCTCCAGTTTTTATGCACCTTATGTATTTTTAGCATCTTTTACCATTCCTAAGTTTTGTGTTGTTATTGTATTATTTTAGTTTTGTTTTGCTATGATTTAACCATCCCTCCAAAACTCATAAGGAAATGTAATTACCATTTTTTTAATAACCATATGAAGAGGTGGGACCTTAAAGAGGTAATTAGATTATGAGTCTACACATCCAGGCACCCACAGCCTGCCACACTCTTTCATGACTGGCTCTGGTGTTCTGTGCTGGGGGAAGATGAGAGGGAGGACAAAGGCTTTCCCAGGACTCCTCAGATCACCCTCAGTGTCCTGCACTCTGGAGAACGCAGAGCATTGGCTGTGTGTTGGTGGACTCTCTTCAAGCCTGGGCACCTGAGCAATGCTGGCTCACTCTCGTGAGCTTTGAGAGGGGACACTGTGCTTTGGAGTATGTCACCCACAGAATCCAGTAATCTGGCCACTGCCAGAGGTTCACTTAACTGATTGTAGAAGTGGGTCAGTTATTGTAGAAGTTGCCTTCTGATAAAAAGGTTGAAATTCAGCTCCCATGTTCTCTCTGTCCCTCATGCTTCCTTGCCCTTCCACATTCTGCCATGGGATGACAGAGTAAGAAGGCCCTCACCAGAATCCAAGCAAAGGCCAGCACCAAGGTCATGGACTTCCCAGTCTCCAGAACCATAAGACACATAAATTATTTTTCTTTACAAATTACCTAGTCTGTGATATTTTGTTATAGCAGCAGAAAATGAACCAAAACAAGTTTTTTTAAAGTTGTGTGCAGTTATATAGGAATAATTTTAGCCTTGATGTTATGCTAGAAATGGGTTATTCTCAATGGTGTTTTGTTTTGTTTGCTTCCTTCCAATTTGTTTTTCTGCTTTGAGAGAGTCTCACTCTGTCACCCAGGCTGGAGTGCACTGATGCAATCTTGGCTCACTGTAACCTCTGCTTCCTGGCTTCAAACAATTCTTCTGTCTCGGCCTCCAGAGTTGCTGGGATTATAGGTGCACAATGCCACACCTGGCTAATTTTTGTATTTTTAGTAGAGACAGGGTTTCACCATGTTGGCCATGCTGGTCTCGAACTCCTGACCTTAAGTGATCCGCCTGCCTTGGCCTCCCAAAGTGCTGGGATTACAGGCGTGTTAAGAGATTGGTTGGGAAGGAGGGGGCTATTTGTTGCTAATGTAGCCTTTAAATGCAAACATTAATTATTGCTCTTAAAGCAAGAAAGAAATTCAGAAGATCACCAGGGCCAAACTTCCTGTGGGAAAATATCATTGTCGCCGCTTAGCAGAGAAGGCTCAGAGAAATTAAGTTACCAAAACAAACTCTGTATCTAATGACAGCAAGAACCCGTTAGGATGCAGCACCCTCTGGCAGCATGGAAAGGAGATGCCTTCATGGGTCAGGAGACCAAATGAGACCTCTCAGGGCCTGGGAAATGAGTCTTGAAGGAAGATTCAGAGTCCACCAGGCTGACATAGGGGAGAGGATTTGCTGTCAGATGAGCAGCATCTGCAAAGACCTAAGGCTTAAAACAGCATACACAGCACAGCATGCCAGTGTCAGGGCAGCATAGTGCAGCACAGTGGTCTCATGGAGTCACCCGTGGGCCTGAGAAAACTCAAGTTGCTGGGCTCCACCCAAGAGTTTCTCATTCGGTAGATCTGGGGTGGGGCCCCACGAAGTTGCATTTCTGTTTGTTTTGTTGTTTTGTTCATTTTCTTTTTTTGAGACAGAGTCTCTGTCACCCAAGTTAGAATGCAGTGGCACAAACGCAGCTTATTGCATCCTCTACCTCCTGGGCTCAAGCAATCCTCCTCCCTCAGCCTCCTGAATAACTGGGATGACAGGCATGTGCCACCACATCCAGCTAGTCTTTTAATTTTTGTAGAGAGGGAGTCTCACCACGTTCCCCAGGCTGGTTTTGATTTCTTGGGCTCAAGTGATCCTTTCACCTCAGCCTCCCAAAGTGGTGGGATTACAGGTGTGAGCCACTATCCCAGACCAAGAATCTACATTTATAACAAGGGGCTTTATGGTGCTGTTGCTGCTGACCTGGGAATCACAGGTGCAGTGGTCAAGAGCATGGGGTCTACACCTTACAAAAAGAACCTGGATCAAGTTCTAATAGTCTTTTACAAGCTATGAGAGCTTGAGAAAGTTACTTAATGTAATTCTTAATTCTCAAAATGTCAATTTTCTCATCTGTAAAGTACAAGTAATGATACCAACTACCTTGTATAGTTTATGTGAGCATTAAGTGAGATAATGCATGAAAAGCACTCAGCATGGAGCTGAGCACACAGGGACGTTTGAGCAAGCGTGTTATTTTCATTGTTATGATCGTAATTCCTGAGTGTTGCTGGAGCATGACTTGCAGAGAGGAGCGAGTGGATGAGCCAGGCCAGGAGAGGCCCGGGGTATGAATTGTATTCCAAAGGTTATACTGAGCCTTAGAAAATCATGCAGTGGCAGTAACACAATTAGATTCATGTTGCAGAGAGATAATTTGGGCAGTGGAGTGAAGGATAAACTGGTGGAGAGAGGTGAGCCAGGCAGCAGCAAAAGCCATTAGAGAGGCAGTTGATGGCCCCAGGCTCACCCATAATGGGTGGCAGGAGCAAAGAAGGGCAGATACACATGAGGATACCAGCCCCTCCTTTAACCAACACAAGACCTTCACGCATTTCAGCCAGGGCTAGAAAACGTCCTTCCATACTGGGCATTGTTGATGCTGCTTGGACATCGAATGGGCAGTCACACTTAACATGGCCAAAGCAGACTCCCAATCCCTCCCTCCCTCCACATGACTGCCCTCCCCACTGTCAGTCTGTCCATTTCAGAAAATAAACGACAAGATTTCACAAGGTTCTAGGCCAAAAACCTTGGAGTTTTCTCTTTATTTCCCTCCCTCCCTCCTTCCTTTCCTCTTCTCCTTATTTCTTTCTGCCCCCACCTTTCTCTTTTTCACAGTCTCTCTCTCTGTCTCTCCTATCCAACCCTTCAGCAAATCCCACAGGTTCAACCTATGTAACAGAATCAGAACCCATCTGTTTCTGAGCACCTCCTCTGCTCTCACCTTAAGTTGAGTTCCCATCACCTCTTGCCCAGATCACTCTAGTTTCCTCCTTACTGCATTCTCTATTTCTACTTTTGATCCTCTGATCTTTTCTCCAAATGGCAACCACAATGATTCCTTTAAAACAGGAATCTAGTCAAGACACAATCCTGCTCAGAGGTTCCAACGAGTCTCCATCACAGTCTGAAGTCCTCATCACAGCCTCCCAAGCACCCTCCAGTGAAGTTTCACACCCCTCCCACTTGCTCTGCTGTGCCCCAGTCTTGCTCCTGGTTTTGCCTCCAGCTCTAAGCACAAACCTTAGAGTCTTTGTATATGCTATCCTCTGCCTGCAGGTGTGTGTATCACTCAAACCTTCTCTTCCTCCTCTCTTCAGATGTCTCTCTGCTCCAGCAAAACCTTTCCTGACCACCTCATCTAACACAGCACCTTGTTGACTTGCTTCCAATCTGTTTCCTGGCTTGCATGAAACTCCATGAGCTCAGAGCTTGGGCTTGCTCTATTCAGGTCTTACCCTCAGCTACTGAACAATGCCTTCCATCAGCGGCCATCATCATTAAACGTGTTCCCAAAAGACTGTGCACATGTACAAATATGGCAAATGGGTGAAACCCCACTCATGGATTCGAGCTTTCTCCTTCCACTCAGGTCCCCAAGAGAAGTGACCCAGCAGGCCATGCTAACAGAGGCATTGCTCAGCCTTCTTTGAGTTTGAAGACGTCCTCGGGTTTTTGCGATGTGTGGTGTGTCTAAGGAATGAGTACCATTTGCCAGCACATCAGGTGAGACCTCAGCAAACCATTACAACCTGGGAGAGAGTCACATTTCGTCATCTGGAATTTGTGAGAAGGAAAAAAGTATTTGTTGCATCACATAATTTGATTTTTCTCTCCAGGTCTCGTGACTTCAGAGAAATCCTGTTTGGACAATTTCATGACTTGGAGATAGCCTCGATGTGTCCTTCTCCAGCCAGGTTCTGGTGTCAGGAATAATAAATGGAAGGTCAAGAGAGAAGCCAGTGTTGATTTGACTAAATACTCCACGTGCCTAAGTAAGAGGAGAGCAGGCTGATAAAGTACTCCCCTATCTGCCCAGGGCAAAACCTTTGGCTGAAAGGCAGCCTCGGTGTCCACATTAATAAAGCTCAGGTCTAGAAACTGGCATCACAGAGTATGTGCAGGAAAAGCTCCACTGAAAGCTTTAGAGCCAATGAAGCTTCTTTAAAACATGGTATTGAATTAAAAATGAAAATCAAAAACATGATGTTTTTAAAACTTTAGCTAAAAGGCAAAAGTATTAAAGTTTCTGAAATGAATTGATAATACATCATTTTGCATGTATGATTCTAATCTTACCAACTTCAAAGACCCAAGATATGTCAGATTCTGGAAAAAACAAGAGTTTCATTCTCACTGAAGATTCCCTGCATGAGCCTGGGAACATCCTCATGTAACTTGGGTTGAATTTTTCATCTCATTTCGCAGTCATTGCAGGTGATGGAGAGTAAAATTGGGAAATCCCGTCAGAGCTGCTATGTGCCTCCACACCGTTAGGGACTTGCAACTGCCCTCTTCTTAAAGCAGGTAGAATATAATTTATACATCTGACAGTCATCAGATGCTGGCAGCTCCACCTTTTATGAATGATAAAAGGCAATAAAATATGCCGCTTACACAAAAGGTATGATTGATGTGGTCCTCAGATTTCTAACCCACTCTTCTTCTGGTTTTTCTTATTCGATAGTAAAGATCTGACTAACCTAATAAAAACGTGCTGGCTGGCTTACCTTCCCCATAGCCTATAGAGGGATGACAGAGATGACTCTCCATAATACAGCATCCCCTCCAGATATTTCCAGTGCCTGGATGAGCACAATTACCTTCGATGGCACAGAGTAAGCTTCAACGCTTTGGCTTTGACAAATCAATCATCCTTCATGTTTGTAGGCTTGACATGCATGTCTCACTCTCCATCCAAGTTGACTTTGTTAATTTCCCATGGCTGCTGTAACAAATTAGCACAAAGTCAGGGCTTAAAACAATATAAATGTGTCCATTGTGTTACAATTCTGGAGGCTGAAGTCCTGCACGGGTCTCGGTAGGCTGAAACCAAGGTGTCAGCAGTGCCAGGTTCCTTTCTGGAGCCTCTAGAGGAGAACATGCTTTCTTCTTGTTTTCGGCTCCTGGGGACCCCTGCAGTTCGTGGCACATGGCCCTCTTGGATCTTTAAAGCCAGCGAGATTGGGCTGAGTCCTTCTCACAGCACATCACCCTGAGTTGCTTCCACTGTCGCCTCTCCTTCTCCAACTCTGACTCCTCTTCTGCCCTCTCTTCCACTTTTAGGGGTCCTTGTGATTACATTAGGACTGCCCAGGTAATGCAGAATCATCTTCCGATTTTAACGTCAGATGATTAGCAATCTTAGTTCCATCTGCAACTTTACTTCCCTTTTGCCATGTAAGGTAACAGGTCAGGGCTTGAGACATCTTTTGGGGGACCTTTATTCTGCCTACTACATTAATCAAATTAACTGCAAAGACACCCTATTCCCAGCAGACACACACACACACACACACACGTCACATCCAAGCTCCGGGATGAATTGGACAGTCAGATATGGTCAGCACAAGCTCACTGACTGCCACGCCTCATCCCGCGCCCCCTCCTTCTTGTACCTAAAGCAACATTTAATCACAGCAAATGCCTTTATTGGTATCTGAACCTTTAAAATGTCAAGAAAGAGAGATAAAAATGCTCAAGAATATGCTCAGTACATTCTTGAAGGGATAACACAAGTGACGTCATAACATTCTAATTAACTGTAAAACAAAATTTCCAATGACAAAATTTCTTTGCAGACACCCAATAACTTTATAGGTAAGATAACATGACTTTAAACCTGTTATTTTTCATTTAATCTCTGAACAGGCATTTCCTGTAGCACCTTCAATATGCCAGGCACGTTGCTAGGGACGTAACAATACACAGGAGAGAACAGGTGACTGCCAGTTTGGAGTTTACATTAGAGAGGAAAGGATAGGCTGATCACTCTTTTCCATCCCTATAACAAAATCCATCTAATGTTTTAGAGGCACCAGGTAATGGAGCTCAATTATGTATATTGGCATCATTTTTATTTGACTACCTAATTATAGTTTCTTCCCTTACACGATTATGTTCAAGGCTGAGATCTGGCTTGAACTCAGCCACCGATTAGCCATCTGCTGAGCAAGGAAAAACCATGATGCTTGTCTCGGACTCTACTTCTCATTGGTAACGAGAAAGAACTACGGCAGTGACTTCAAAGATCCCTCTCAACTTGTTCGTTCATGCTCCAACCTAAGTTACAACAGCAAAAAGAGACATTCGGTGGGGGAAAATGCCAAAATTCTATTAGATGCTCAATATCCAGACATATTAGTGAAATATTACTATTGCAGGGTGGGTTGACCAGTAGTTCCCAGCCAGGGCCACTCACAAGACACAGTATCTTCTGCTGGTCAGAGTGTTTCAAAGAGAAAGAATGCCAGGAAGGGACCAACCTGTGCAGAATTCTTTGGAGCAGGGCTGGTGGCTTACACCTGTAATCGCAGCACTCTGGGAGGCTGAGATAGGCAGATCACTTGAGGTCAGGGGTTTGAGACCAGCCTGGTCAACGTGGTGAAACCTCGTCTCTATTAAAAATACAAAAATTAGCCAGGCGTGGTGGTGGGTGTCTGTAATCCTAGCTCTAGGGAGGCTGAGGCAGGAGAATTGCTTGAACCCAGGAGGCAGAGTCTGCAGTGAGCCGAGATTGCACCACTGCACTCCAGCCTATACCACAGAGACAGAATCCATTTTAGAAAAAAAAAGAAAGAAAGAAAGAAAGAAAATTCCTCAGAGCAGTAAGGGTGATGCTGCCTTTGTTGGGGCCACCAGTTGCTGGGCTGACTCTGTCCTGGGCTTCTCCCTTTTGTGGCTCCGATGACCCAGGCTGATGCATGCAGGCTGACGTGTTCCTTCCTCCTAGCCCCAGATCTCCGGCATTCATAGTACTGCTGGAGTGGGGCCACTTGACCCTCTTGGGGGCCTTATGGACAGGATCCAAGATGACTCACACCAGTTGTCTCTTCTGTGTGGGCTGCCTCAGGTCCCCAGGAAGCATTCGCATGCTTGTTTTAAAATGTAGGCTTTATTATTATTCAGGTATGGTGAGGCAAGCAGACCAGAAGACAGCTGCCGTTGAAAAGTTTGTTACTCACAGTTGCCAAGAAGAGGAGGCCACCATCCCATGCAGGGCCACATGGGGAAGCACTGAGGTGGCCAGGAGGCAGGAGTGAGGGAGAGTGTAGCAAGAGTCTTTACTGTGGTTTTTGTGGGGAGAAATGGGTAAAACAGGGTGGGCAGGGCTAGGGCGGCGAGTTGGAATAAGGTCAGCAGGCTCTGGGGTGTAGGACCTGTCCCTCGTTGTCTGGTACCTGGCCTTGGAGTGATTAGGACTGGGGAATGCTGGCCTGGAGTGGGAGAGATTGATAAGGAAGACGACTGGGGGATACAGGCTTTGGATGGGCTGGTTTGCATACGGCAGGCAGGCTTGCGGGAGGCAGGAGGAGTTACTCTCTCTAGGAATCAGCTAGCTTGAATGCGATGGCCTCTCCCAGATCAGCAAGGCCTCAACATGCCAAAGCATCATAAAATACAGAAGCTAAAAAGCATGATTAATATTGGGCTCCTTATCCTGACCACACTCGGGAGTGCCAGTCAGTCCCAGCCCGCGGCTCTCCAGCAGCCACAAGTTCCCGGAGGTCTCTCACACCCACAGGTGAAGGCGTCAGCCTCTCCAGCTGCAGAGACACATTTCACCCTGCAGGGCGGCGTCGTGAGTACATCCTGTCACTATGCTTGAGTGGTCCCTTCCGGCTTAAGGGAGGAGGACGGTGGGGTGGGTCAGGGGTAGGGGACAATCAGCCTTTATCTTCAAAGAAATCTCTTCACATCTTTCTTTCCATTTTCTGTTTGAGTGCTTAGGAGTTGTGAAACTTCTTTTAGAAGGCTTCCTTTTGTAAATTCCACCAATGAAGAGTTGGCCCCATCGGTTGATGTGGTTTGGATGATTGTCTCCTCCAAATCTCGTGTCAAGACGTGATCCCTGGGGTTAGAAGTGGGGCCTGGTGGAAGGTGTTTGGATCATGGGAGCAGACCCCTTATTAAATGAGTTTGGCCATCTCCTTGGTGATGAATGAACTCTTGCTCTGAGTTCACAGGAGATCTGTGTAAAAGGGTGTATCCCCCAACACACACATTCTCCCTCCACCGCACTCTCTCTTGCTCCTGCTTTCACCAGGTGACACCAAGCTCCCATTTCGCCTTCTGCTGTGAGTAAAAGCCCCCATAGCTAAGCTACATCAGCACCATCCTTGTACAGCCTGCAGAACCAAGAGCCAATTAAACCTCTTTTCTTTATAAATTACTTTGTCTCAGGTATTTCTTTATAGCAAATGTAAGAACGGCCTAATCCATAGGTTGTTTAGTAAATGACATCTATCAAATTGGAACCCTTGTGAAATTTCCATTTTAACAACCCGTTTCATTGTAGTTACTGTAGATCTAGAGGGTCATGAGCTTAGGAGCCAGGTGCTGCAGCAGCACTGTGGATGGCCGCCCCAAATCCACTCCCCACACCACGCCTGATGGCAGAGTCCCATGTCATTCAGGGAGCTTCCTCCAGACTACTGTAAGCCCAGGGAAGAGACATTTCCCCACACAAGAGGGTCGAAGAGCACCCCCAATCATCCCATCATCCCACCGGTTTTTGGATTAAGCATCACCTCCAGATTCAGGTCTGGCTGGTGAGACAGGGAGAGATATCTGCTGGGGGCTCTGGGAAAGATCTTCCTTGCTCTTAAAAAAGAGACAACCAGGGTAAACAAAATCTGGTACATCCATGCAACGAAATAGCGTCTTCCACAAAATGGAATGGTACATGCTATACCATGGGTGAGCTCAGAGACACGACGCTGGGTGAAAGAAGGCAGACATGAACGCCACATGCCGCATGATTCCATTTCTATGCAATGTCCAGAAATGGCAAATCTAGAGAGACGGAAGGCAAATTCATGGTTTCTGGGAGCTTGGAGCTGGGAGAATGGGAGAGACTGCTTAATGAGTATAGATGTCCTCTTGGGGTCATGAAAATATCCTGGAACTAGAAAGTAGCGATGGTTGCACCATGTTGTAAATGTGTTACATGCTACTGAATAGTATCTTTAAAATGGTTAACATCGGGGATTTTGTATCATGTGTATTATATCACAATGTGAGTGAGAGAGAGAGAGTACCAGGAAGGCGCAGGAGCTTTTCTGCTGCTCTGCAGGACGATAGGAGAAGGTCATGCCAGGGCAGCCATTGTGGCTGTTCTATGATCCTAGGGGACAGGCCTGAGCTCCAAGCCAGCAGCCGAGGGAGGCAGAGCCCCGAGGCAGGGAGAGGCAGGAACTTGATGTCTATCCTGAGCCTGCAACCACTCAATTCTGGAACATCCTACCTCTGGGTTTTTTGTTATGGAAGATTTGAAATGTGCCATGGAGAGGCAGAACTCCTTGGAGTAATGATTACCTCCTTTCAGACCACTCTACAATTTCCTTTTCAACTAACTGCTGATCTTAGAAAACACGATTTGCCAAGAAAAAATTCCATTGAATTCCCAAAGGGCAAGATCCATCTTTCCTGTCCCCTTGAGAAAACCTCTACCCAAACAGCAGAACCGAAGAGCAAATTTGATTCCTCCTTCGTTGCAGATATGATTACACTAATTTTGTTATGGATGAATGGTGGGAGCACAGGATGCAGGAGCACAAAGCCCCTGGTGTATTTGGTCTGGGGGTTGGTTTCTTTTTCCCTGCAGTCTCCGGACTGCCTTTTTTTTTTTTTTTTTTTAGCTGCTTCAAGGGTATAAATAAATCCTGAAGAAATCATGGAGTGAATGGTCCCCTTATGGCCTGAAAGAGTTCAGTACGGTTGATTTGCTCCCAAGGTGAGGCACAGACCCGCGGAGGATTCACTCCAGGGTTTCTCAGCTTCCAGGGGTTGCGGCTCTGCTGCCTGCATCTTGCTTCCACCTCTTCAATCGTCCTGGTATTCACTCATCCCAAATAACATCAGTTTCATACATTTAAATTTGGAAATCAAAGTTAAGCCTATGGCGTAGGGTCAGAATTTTTTTACAAGAGGAAGGAAAAAGATCTAGTCCCACAGGAATTCACAGGAAATGGCTCTGGGTGAGTGCTGAATCCCAGTGAGTGGGAAAAAAAAAGGGATGCCCAGCTGGGAGGAAACGCTGAGAGCAAACAGGGGTCCCACCCCGGCCCACGAGTCCACCCACGACAGGTTGGGGACAGACTCCTTCACCCAGACAATGCCAAGAGATCGGATGCCCCATGAAACACACATTTTTACCAGGTGCTAGATTTCTGGCTGTTTTCTTTTCTTCTTTATGTTTTTTTCTGGATCAGCCAATATTCCTCACAAGAAATATGCTTTATTTTCCAAATAAGGACATACTTACTATTTGACCTTTTAAAGTTCACACCATCTACAAGGCAATGTGAAAATAAGTTTCTAAGGGTATTTGGGTAACAAGGGCAAGTTCTTTTACATCTTCTCATGTATTTTTACCTTTTTTTTTTATCAGGTTTTAAAACGTCCAGTCTATATTGTGGGTGTGTTTCTCTGGCATGCATTCACAGTACTGATGTTAGTCTTAAGACAGGAATTGGTTCATCTTAGAGGCTCTGACAGTAGCTCACTGCCTAAAGCCTCTATTGAAATGGTGGGAAACATTCACTTTCCCTAAACTGACAGTTTTCAGCCCATTGAATGAAATCCAAGGAAACTCATGATTTGGATTTTGATGTTGAAATAACACCATAAATCTGTTGGGTGGAGAAGGGGGAATATGCCCTTTAATTTGCATCCAAGTACCTGAAATTCAAGGTATTTCCTTTGATAAATAACGTCACAGCAATTCTGGGTGGGCAAAGATTCCACAGATCCCTTTTCAGCCACAAAGTGGAAGAGCAGAGCCACAGGGATGATTTTGTACCTGGAAAAGTGTGTGTGAGCATTTGCTTTGCCAGAGACTCCCTTCTAAAGTTTACTGTAAATAAAAATGTCAGCCACACCTTGCAGTAAAAACTCCCCCCAGCTTTGCCTCCACTCCTCATTTTAGGAAAGAAAAAGTCCCTTTCTGTCTGCCAAGTATTTTAAGTTTCCTTTAAAATGTGTAGACTTTCTTTGATATCTAAAGACACCCATTTATTCCCTGTGAAGAAAGCACTTTTCATACAGAAAAAAACTAACCAAAGGATGAGCGTGACGACAAAGGTTAAATCTAAGATGGGCAGTAAGAGTGGGCTTCTTCTGTCATCTCCTCCCAGGATAGTGGCAACAGGGAACCATGGGATCCCAGGTACCCAACTAGAATAACCTTAATTAACTCTGTGTGTGTGTATAAAAGCCTTCTTAGTTGTTGATTTCAAACCTAAAAGTCTTGCTGCCCCACCTTCCACCATGAACTCTCCCCACGTGCTATGTCTTCATGGACTCCGTTTCTGAAGGAGAAGGAGATGCTGTTCCCACCCCAGGCATGGCCAAGTGGTCTGTGTCTGCTGGGAGCTTTCTCACCTGTCTCAGCCATACTGTTGGGTATGAACTGTGAAGTCCATTACCCTTGGTAGTGGGTTGAATTTTGTCCCCCAAAAAGCTCAGTCCAGGTCCTGGTTCCCAGAATCTGTGAACGTGACCTTATTTGGAAAAAGTGTCTGCAGATGTCATGAAGGATCCTAAGATGAGCTCAACCTGAATTTAGGGTGGGTACTAAATCCAGTGACTGGTGTCCTTATCAGAAAAAGGACAGGGAGATTTGGGACACAGAGACAGAGGAGAAACACCAGGGAGAAGGGAATGTGAAGACAGAGGCAGGGATTGGAGAGACGCGTCTACACGCCGAGCACTGGCTGCAGCCACCAGAAGCCAGGAGAGGCCTGTAACAGACTCTCCCTTGGGTCCTTCAGAAGGAACCAGCCCTGCATGAGCCTTGATTTGGGATTTGTGGCCTCCAGAACCGTGAGATAATAAATTTCTGTTGATTTAAGCCATCATGTTTGTGATACAGTGGCAGACCACATATATGATGGTGGTCCTATAAGATTATAATAGCAGGTTTTTACTGTACCTTTTCCATGTTTAGATACACAGACACTTCCCATCATGTTGCAGTTGCCTGCAGTACCCAGTACAGTCACATGCTGTATGGGTTTATAGGCTAGGAGCAATAGGCTATGCCACATAGCCTAGGTGTGTAGTAGACTATGCCATCTAGATATTCTGTGATGTTCCCACAACAATGAAATCATTTAACATTCATTACATTTCTCAAACCATGCCCCTGTTGTTAAGCAATGCGTGGCTGTTATGGCAGCTCTAGGAAATTAACACACTCTACTGATCTAGGACCTGGTGGTTCAGCCCAAATCCCCAAATTCTAGGTTATTCCACTTTCTTTTAGCTGCCAACTCTACCTACAACCCACCTCCTCACGTTGGTCCCCAACTATCCACACCTCTTCTGCTTGGCTCCTCCTACATGCTGCCCACAGAGGTCTCTTCCACGGCCACACTGATGACAGCTCTCTGCACCCATGGGCCTCAAATTCAAGGTTGCATAACAATTTCCTGGGTCACTTGTAAACGTGCAAACTCCCTAGGCCCTACCTACAAAGACCCTGATGCTATAAATCTGGTAGCCCAGAATACGAGTTTTAACAATCTTAAAATGTGCTGCACAGTAGAATCACCTGGGCAACTTAAAGAAAGACAAACACATAAAACCAGTGTCTGGGCCAGGCGTGGTGGCTCACACCTGTAATCCCAGCACTTCGGAAGGCCAAAGCGGATGGATCACCTGAGGTCAGGAGTTCAAGACCAGCCTGGCCAACATGGTGAAACCCAGTCTCTACTAAGAAAATAAAAATTAGCTGGGTGTGGTGGCTCATGCCTGTAATCCAAGCTACTCAGGAGGCCGAGGCAAGAGAATCACTTGAACCCAGGAGGTGGAGGTGCAGTGAGCCACGACAGCACCATTGCATTCTAGCCTGGATGACAGAGTGAGACCCCGTCTCAAAAAACAAAAACAAAACAAACAAACCAAAAAACAAAACAACAACAACAAAGCAATGTCTGAACCACACCCCAGATCAACTGAATCAAAAACTTTAAGGGGAAGCACTCAGGCATCTGAATTTTTTAAATGTTCAAGCTGATTCCAGTGTGCAACCAGGCTTGAGATCCATTGTTTCAAGAAATGCTTACTGTGTGCCAGCTACAAGGGTGAGTGAAATAGATGCCTCATGCCCTTCTTGAGCATATAGTCTGGTAGGGAAGCCAGATATTTTAATTATTTAAATATATAAATAAATAGACAATTCTAAAGTGTGAAGAGTGCTGTGGTGGAAAGAACGAGGTACTAGGACTGATGTGGGTCGGGGACATCCACATGAGTAGGAAGGAGCTGCAGGGAACAAGCCGAGTTATCTCGAGAACCAGCCACAAACCTTCTCCAGCCATGCCAAAGCACGTCCCTCCACATGCCTCCCAGAACCCAACTCTATGCCCAATGGTACAATTCCTGCCCATGCTACGCATCTGAGCTTCACAAAAAGGAATGGATTCCAGGAGCTGTGAGCTGGAGAAAATATTGCTTTAAAGATTATATTTCAATGCTAGTAATTTTTTTTCCAATCTGGGAAGTTTCCTACCCTACTTAAAACTTGTTCTTTACAGCATTGTATACCCTGAATCTAAACATAATGCCTGGCTCACTGTGAGTTCTCCAGAAATGCAGTTCAGCTGGAATTCCACATCTTTCCAGTTCCTAGCAAATCAGACCTAAAAGAGCAATGGAAAGCGGCACCCTGGAAAGGTTGTTGATGCTAATCTGTGTGCTCTTATGCACATGCAGGTCATGCAGATGCCTTCAACACAGCATATCCCAAACCAAACTATCATAGTTTAATCAACTCTCCGCACACCTGTCCTTCCCAACTCAAATCACTTCCCCAAACAGGCTTCTCTCATTCAGTTGCCATTAATTTAACCCTTGCAATGCTCTCACTTGCTACCTCTCCTCCACACTTACTATGAGGCTGCCTGTTCCCTCCAGGAAGTCACGTCTCTCCTGTCCCTCCCTGACCACGCAGTGTCCCTGAAACCCTTCGGTGGATCCCCATCACCCATAGCACAAATCCAAACGACTTTCATGTGACACATAGAACCCTCCGTCATGCAGCCACTGGCTATCTTTTTAACTTTATTTCTTGCCACCTTGGGTAACCATCTATCCCAGTTGGCTTAGGACTAAGGAGACGGCCAGGATGTGAGACTCTCAGTGCTAAAATCAAGAAAGTCTGAGGCAAACTGACACAAGTTGCTTTTGACTCCAGCACAGCTCCCTACACACCCTCAGCTATTTCCCCACCCACAGGTTGTTTTGTGCTGTCCATTCTGCCCAGATCCTTTCTGTCATCCAACCTTTTACTGGGCTAATTCTCACTTATGCTTCTAGACTGGGTTTAGGAAGTGCCTGAGGCTGGAAACCTCTCTTGCCTTCATGCTGGCAGACCCATAGGTGAGCTCAGGGCCTCTCCTCTGTCCCCATGGAGCACTCGGGACACGACTATCACAGCCGGGACGCTGCATTGAACATTTCTCCCTGTGTGTCTGCCTCTCACACAGGATGTAAGCTCTCAAGGCCAGGACCTGTGTCTTACTCCTCTTGTATCCGCAGTGTTCAGCCCAATGCCTGACACGTAGCGATTGCTGGAATCAGTTATTCAGGAACCCCAAGCATAATCCTTTGTGGAAAAAAATGTCATTGCTAATTTAGGAAAAATCCCAATCCTAATCAGTCCTTTAGCCATTTTGAATATAGGTATCTTCCAGTTTAGCTTTTCAGATGCAGTTTCCATGAAGAAACTGACCCAGAATTAACCAATAGCCCTGGAATAACTTCTGTGCCATCACACTTCAATGATTAATTTTGGAAATGTGTTACCAGATACTTAATTTACTGCAAGTTTGTTTTGGAAATGAGATATTTAACAAAATACGCTTTAAATTTGACCATAATAACATGTTCTTGTCATTCTATGGGATTACTATAAGCTTAAATGACATAATAAATGTAAAGGTGCTTCAAAACATTTAAGCACTGATATGAATGTAATACATTACTATGAAGGTCATTTTTATCCTCATCATTAATGTTGTGTGGTCTCCTGATACATCCTACAGAAAACTGAGAATCTGAGGAAGTAGAAAACTGATATAGTTTTGCCATTTATTAGCATGTGACTCAGGCAAGTAATGTCACTGTTCTGAGGCTCCATGTCTATCGAAAACAAATGAGGACCATAATATCTACCACATAGGGCCAAAATCAATGAACTAATGTATGAAGAAAGCCTGGAGATCCAAAGGAGAATGGTGTTGGTGATGATGATGGTGTTGGGAGAGATGGTGTTGATGATTGTGATGGTGATGGTGATGGTAATGACGATGGTGTTGACGATCGTGATGGTGATGATGGTGTTGGTCATGAGGATGGTGGTGGTGGTGATGGTGATCAAGCTGGAATAAGTGATGGGGTTAGAATAGTGATGGTGTTGAGATGGGAACAGCGTTGGTGATGGTGTTGATAGTGATGGTAGTGATGGTGATGATAGTGTGGGAATGGGGATGGTTATGGTGATTATGATAGTGTTGGTGATGGGGATGGTGTTGGGGATGATGATGGTGATGAGACGGGGATGGAGATGGTGATAATGATGGTGCTGGGATGGGAATGGTGATGGGGCGTGTTGAGTAATGGGAATGGTGTTGGGTATTATGACAGTGGTGATAACAATGATGATGGTGATGGTGATGGTCCTGGTGATGATGTTGTTCATGGTGATGGTGTCGGGGTGGTGCGTTTGAAAGCTAACAGAGTGGAGTGCCATAACTTGGCTTAGTGCCTTGCTCATAAGGAAAGTATTCAGCAAATTTCTTTTGACTGAATGAGTGGAAGAAGTGGCTTTGGGAGGCCTTTTACTCTACTACACTTTATCTTAATATTAAATTCAGCAGTCAATGGTATCAGAACCCAAACTATATTTACATACATGTGAAGGAGAGACTGGCTTTCTGGGGCCTGACATTTTTGCTTGATACTGATTAACTTACATGTTTCAACTGAAATCTGGTTTCAAATATTTGAGATTTTGAATGTTTGCCTTCTCTTTTTTCCTTTGCTCACGTATGATCTCACTTTGCTTTGTGATCCCTGTTGTGCAATGCAGAGGACTTTCCAGCTGTGGCCTAGGGCCGATGCTCTAGTCCCTCCATGACCGACTGCACTTGAATGTAAGACAGAGCTGATCATGAAGAATACTCTCCTTTCCCATAAGCACCACTTTGCAGCAATGACTAGAAGAAAGGTCCAAGCTCAGATCTAAAATTAGAATTAGCCATGTTTCATCAAATCTAGACTTGGCAAAGAAACCATTTCTGCCTCATAGTTAAACTCTGAGAGTAAACAAAGAGGTCACCAAAGACATGTGGCTCCTTCTTGACCAGACCATAGGGGTCACTGCCCAGGTCTCTGAGTCAGAGGTAGTAACCATTCCTCTGCCAGCTGGTTCTTCCCAACCAAACACCCACACTGCAACTTAATGATTAGCCATTATTCTTTCTTTCCTCCTCCTCTAACCAGCTCTCCACAGCAATGTCCAGGCTCATTCCACAGATGCTTGTGTGAGAACAGATCTATATTAAATCCAGATGAGAAAAATGCCTGAAAAGGAGGAAATGATTTAGTTTAACAACTGAGGACTTAAGTGCATGCAGATTGACATTAGTTTGTGCCTAGAAATTGTGACACATCTGCAATTCCACGGAGGAACTGTGCTAAAGGGGCCCGCGCGGCAGGAGCACTGGCCTGAAAAACAGTCTCATAACATGGAATCTGCTCCCAGATACAGAATAAGTTACACGTTTTTTTAAGAATGCAATCTCATTGCACACATAGAATCATTTGTGTTGTCAACTGACTTCCTTAAAAATGCTTGTTATTGGCATAATTTAAATTAAGACCATCAAACAGAGCTCCAGAAAGAGCACAGTGTTATAACTGAGGAGAAGAGACAATATACACTCAGACTTTTTTTTTTTTTTTGAAACAAGTCTCACTCTGTCACCTGGGCTGGAGTGCAGTGACATGATCTCGGCTCACTGCAATCTCCACCTATTGGATTCAAGCGATTCTCCAGCCTCAGCCTCCCAAGCAACTGGGATTACAGGTGTGTGCCACCACACCTGGCTAATTTTTGTATTTTTAGTAGAGACGGGGTTTCACCATGTTGACCAGGCTGGTCTCAAACTCCTGGTCTCAAGTGATCACTCTCCTTGGCCTCCCAAAGTGCTGGGATTACAGGCATGTGCCACTGTGCCTGACCAGAATTCTTCCTTAAAGACCAGAGATATCATAACCAAAGTTACGTATTGAGAAGCACATCCTCAACTTCAGAAGTGATTTTAGTTTTGATTTTTGGTTACATCTGTCATCTGTTCGTTCATTCACTCATCAATTATTTCTTGATCACTTGCTAAGTGCCAGGCTGTATGCTGTTCTACTCACAGTATAATTCTTCTTTAAGCATTTATTACATTATAAAAGAAACTTCCTGCAAAAAAACCCCTATAATATGTGAGTAAGTTCTAGTTGCTATCTCTAAGTCTTATAAGCAAAGCTACAGTATAAAGTACAGAAAGATCTATGACCTTCTTCACTTTTCCAGTTAATGACATTAAGGTTGACTATGAGAAAATATTTATTTCCTTTAGTCTAAAAATGTGTATAATTTCCTAAAGTAGAGATCATTTTTAGAAGCATTAACAGCCCTGACGTGTTTGGACATTAGCACCACTTTATTTTGCCTGTCAAAATAAAGATTTTATCCCAGCTATTTTCCTCTTTCCAAACAAGACTTTCCAGACGATCTGGGCTGAATTGTGTCTGAGAAGTATAGGTGAAAAACTCACAAATCACTGTGAATCTAAGATCCAAATTTGTCATCTTAATTCTGGTAACTTACCCTCTTGAGACTTTGTATGAAGGTGACAATTTCTCAGAGAAAATATCCCCTAACTTAGAAATGAAGGCTATTGGGGTGTCAGTCACTGAAACATGACTGAAAACAGCAACGCGAAGAGATTTTCAACTCCTGAATTGTCACGTGTCTGCAGCAGATGTGCCAGAACTGGTGCACACGTGCATTGCTGGTGGTTCTGGACATTGGTGCAACCCTTGGGGAAAACCATTCACATTTCACAAGTCACAAAAGTCTTACTTCACTTTGGATCAGTAATCTCAGTCCTGGGAAAAGTTCCTTTGGAAACAGCATCTTTAGTGTTGCAAGCAATATTGTCACAAAGATATGTAATCCAGACACCAGCCAGGGCATTGCTGCCGCTGGAGGAGATCCAATTAGCATTGACTGAGCTCTTCAGTTCCACCACAGCCTTGCCAGGACTTTGTGGATTTTAAGGAGACTCATCTTCTCATGGTCACCTCAACCCTCAGGCTCTTGCTTCTGCACACATTGACCTCACTGCCATCATGTCCACTATGAAAGGAAACTCAATGTCTTCATTGACACATGCACCTACACACCTGTGCACATGCACCCATGCTCACATGCACACCTTTCCAAGCTCACACACACCTGTGTTCACACACACACACACCTGTGCTCACACATACCTGTGTTCACACACACCTGTGCTCACTCACACACACCTGTGTTCACACACACACCTGTGATCACACACACCTTTCTAAGCTCACACACACCTGTGCTCACACACACACACCTATACTCACACACACACCTGTGATCACACACACATTTCTAAGCTCACACACACCTGTGCTCACACACACACCTGTGCTCACTCACACACACCTATACTCACACACACACCTGTGATCACACACACCTTTCTAAGCTCACACACACCTGTGCTCACACACACACCTGTGCTCACTCACACACACCTATACTCACACACACACCTGTGATCACACACACCGTTCCAAGCTCACACACACACACACCTATGCTCACACACACCTGTGCACATGCATCTATGCTCACACACACACTTTTCCAAACTCACACACACCTGTGCTCACATGCATACACAACTGTACTCATACACACACCTGTGCTCACTTACACACCTATACTCACACACACACCTGTGATCACACACACCTTTCCAAGCTCACACACACACTTGTGCTCACACACACACACCTATGCTCACACACACACCTTTCCAAGCTCACACACACCTGTGCTCTCTCACACACACACCTGTGCTCTCACACACACCTGTGCTCTCACACACACACACATCTGTGCACACACATACACACCTGTGCTCACACACACACCTGTCCAAGCATTCATGAGTGCCACAGCCATCACAGAAGACTGGCATGGGTGAAAGGAGTCAATGTGAAGAGGGATCCACATCACAGCAACATGAACAACTCTGCACTTGGTCACTGGGCATCTTTGTTTTTTAAAAAATCCTTTGACCACTCACCAGAACATTGAAGAATTTCCACTCAATCCTTTTGTTGTGGGTTTATTTATTTTTTTGTCCTTTCCTATCTTGCTTCCTCAACCCTGTCCACCTCCTCCCACTCTGGAAACACTTCTCACATTACTCCAGGACTCAATACCCTGGCAGCCACATTCTGCCCCTGGCCCTCCTCTCCACCCCCATCCCAGCATGGGGCTCATCGAGGCACAAGGCACTTCCATTGATGGAACCAGCCTGAAAGCAGCAGTGGTCATAGGAGAGATGTATGCTCCCTTTACGGCGACCCTATGGACCACTGCTTATAATTGTGAAATATTGCAAACAAGCCAAATAATCAACAATGCAAATATTTAAAAATGAATCATGCTAGTGGATGCCTAGGGCTGAGGGAGTAGGACAGCTGGAGGTGATAACTAAAGAGTATGGTTTCTCTCAGAGTGATGAAAATGTTCTGATATTGTGGTCATGGTTGTACAACTCTGTGATTCTACTAAAAACCACTGAAGTGCATGCTTTAAATGGGTGAATTGCATGGCATGTCAATTATACCTCCACAGTTGCAGTGAGCCGGGATCGCACCACTACACTCCAGCTCGGGTCACAGAGGCAGGCCTTGTCTCAAAACAACATTACACCTCAATAAGGCTGTTACCAAAAATACTTATGCTATATTCTCATGATGAAATATTACCCAACAGATAAAGTGTGGAATTGTGATGATCCTGTCTACCTCCCCCCTCATGGCAGTCTGTGCTTTGATCTGCATGTTTGGGTCTTGCCTTTCCTATTTAACACCTGGCTACTACACTTACCCATTCATCTTTTGGACTCAGCTTCTATTATCACTTCTTCTGTTATTGGATCCCACTCTTGGCTTTGGCAATGCCTTCTGCACTGAAATGCTTGGTCTTGAAATCTATGAATATTTGGATTTGATTTCTGTTCTGGACCATTTTTTTTGACTTGTGCAACCAACTTAAAACATCAGCTTTGTCTAAGAGCCACGCTGCATCCCACCATCATCTCTAGGAAGCATGCCTGTCCCACCCACAACCAGGCTAGGGCAAGCCCAGACAGGTGCTCAGGGCACAGCATTTAAGGAAGTGCTCACTCCCAGGCCCTTACAAATGTAGGCTCAGCTCTGAGAGTGAATGCTTCCTTAAGAGAGGCTTTCAGGTTGGAAAAATTTAAAGAGGCACTCACTCTCAGGAGCAGATCTTGCATTTGTGAGCACTTAAGGGTGAGTACCTCCTTAAATGTTGTGCCCAGAGTGCCTCCCTTGACTCACCTGGTCCCTGCCCTGCTGACACCAGGTAACCCAGAGGTGGTAAAATCAGACACTAGACCAGCAGGGTGTGTGTGCTCAATTAATGATTTTTACTTCATCAGCTTTGTCATAATAGTTTTCCAGCTAACATGTAACAAGTAACAATAATGCCCAGTAAGTTTCACTTTTCTTTTCAAGACTCCAAATTTAATTCTATTCCACTGAGCAAAATTCATCTGTAGACCATAGGAACAGAGTATGCTTAACAGCACAGACATTTCATTTTCCCTGTAATAAACATTCAAGAAAGCAGGTAGGATCCTCGGACCATTCCTTAAGAGTCTGCCTCTCCAGTTGAGGTCATTGGAGAAATATTGAAATGCCTTCCTACACCCATGCCATAATCACAAAAGCTGAATTCACATATACCTTATACCAGGAAATAAATTCACTTCCTTTGGGGGAACAGTCTCTGTTCCATTCTGCATGGTACTGGTGTCATTTGCTGGGTGGTAACCACCCCACAAATTCTTCTTGCCTGCTGCACAGATAGAGCTCATTTATCAAGAAAGGAGAATTGCAGTAGAGAAAGAGTTTAATATACATAGAGGCAGCTAAATGAGAGACCAGAGTTTTATTATTACCCAAATCAGCTTCCCCAAAAATCTGGAGGCTGAATTTTTTAAAGATCGCTTGGCAGTCAGGGCCTAGGGAAAGGGGAATGCTGACTGGTTGGGTCAGAGATGGAATCACAGGGGTCAAAGCTGTCCTCTTGAGTTCATTCCTGGGTGGGGTCCACAAGGCCAGATGAGTTTACTGGTCTGGGTGGTGCCAGCTGGTCCACCGGAATGCAGGGTCTGAAAAATACCTGAAACACCAATTTCAGCTTTCACAATAGTAACGTTATCCACAGGAGCAACTAGGGAGGTTAGGAATCTTGTGGATTGTAGCTGTGTAACTCCTGAGCCATAATTTCTAATCTTGTGGCTAATTTGTTAGTTTTACAAAGGCAATCTGGTGACGCAAGTAAGGAATGGGCTTGTTTTGGGGAGGGGCTGTTATCATCTTTGTTTCAAAGTTAAACTATAAACTAAATTCCTCCCAAAGTTAATTTGGCCTACGCCCAGGAATGAACAAGGGCAGCTTGGAGGTTAGAAGCAAGATGGAGTCAGGTCAGATTTCTCTCAGTTATAATTTTTGCAAAGGCAGCTTCAGTCTCATCTAACCCTGGCTTCCAGGATGTCATGTGGCCAGGTCTGTCCGGTCATGATTCCTTAAACCCTCTCCAGTGAGTAGGCACATGCGTCAGCAGAACCAGCAAGAATCCTGCATGAAAACTGACACATGCGCACGACCGGAAGCGGGTAGCCTCCCACCCTGCAGGGTTCTCAAGCTAGAAAGACCTCATAAACCGGCAGCTGCCAATGGCCATTCTTGCTGCCGTGGCTGGAGAATCAAATCACTGCTGAGAACAGAGCCAAAGGACGGGGTAGACACAGAGCCCTGAGGACGGTACTTCAGTGCCTGGATTCGGCTATGTCTGAAATCTGGCAAGCTAGACTTTTCCATAATGAGCCAATTATGTTTGAGGGGAGGAACATTTGTTTGTTTTGTTTCGCTTGAGGTAGTCTGAATGTATTTTTGTCAGTTGCAATTAAGAGAGTCTAGACTTGGTGAAACCCCGTCTCTACTAAAAATGCAAAAAATAGCCGGGCCTGGTGGCGGGCACCTGTAGTCCCAGCTACTTGGGAGGCTGAGGCAGGAGAATGGCGTGAACCCAGGAGGCGGAGCTTGCAGTGAGCCGAGACGGCGCCCCTGCACTCCAGCCTGGGCGACTGAGCGAGACTCTGCCTCAAAAAAAAAAAAAAAAGGAGAGAGTCTAGACTAATAAAGCCAAGATCCACTCATTCATTCAGTATTCTTCTCTTTTGTCTTTCTTGCCTGCTTCCTTTTTTCTCTTCCGGCCTCCTGCATTCTCACCTTCATCAACATTCTCTTTTCTTCCCAAAAGTCCCCAGGCCGGGCCTGCCACTGCAGACTATGCCTATGATCACCTAATTTTTTCCCAAAGGGATCATTTAGAACATCTGGCTTCAGACATGGGGTTCTGAATTCACCTTATTACAATGTGAAAACTAGCCTGTTTATTTCCTCCGGGTGAATAAAATCTCTACTGCCTTACTTTATCAGAGAGAACATCAGCCCATGACAGTACATGCCCAAGGGTCTTAAGGTTGTAGCCACTCAGTGACTGTAAGGATGTAGGATTTCCTCAACCAGTATACACCTAGGCTAACGGTAAGGACTTGTTTATTAGCTGAAAACATGCTGGGCAGAGGTATCTGATTCAGTATGAGTGTAAACAGAAACAATGCATATATCCCAAGCTTCTTTTGTAATTTTTTTCTTTCTTTCCTCTCTTTCTTCCTTCCTTCATTTCTCTCTCTCTCTCTCTCTCTGTCTCTCTCTCTCCCTGCCCCACTTTCTTTCTTTCCACAGAGTCTCATGCCTTCCACCCAGGCTGGAGTGCAGTAGAGTGATCTAGGCTCACTGCAACCTCTGCCTCCCAGCCTCCTGAGTAGCTGGAACTACAGGAGTGCACCACCATACCTAGCTAAAATTTTTTTGTACTTTTAGTAAAGATAGGGTTTCGCCATGTTGGCCAGGCTGGTCTCAACTCTTGGCCTTAAGTGATCCACTCTCATCGGCCTCCCAAAGTGCTGGGATTACAGGCATAAGCCACTGCGGCCAGCCTCTTACAGTTTTTTATATCTTCAAGATTTTTCAGCAGATTAAATATACAGTTGCTTGCTTCATTCGATGCAGTGTAAAGATATACAGATACATAGATTACTGGGGAAGTAGAAATAAATACTAAATGCTCACAATGAAAGTTTGAAGAGCCAAATTAGCAAGTCGTCTTATTTAATGATGTCTAGCAAAAGTGGACACGCTCAGAGATCAGTGAAAATTCTTTCCTCTTTAGATAGGTAATAGACTCTCTAAAGAAATACCAAAGTTGTTTAAACACAGCATTTCAGATCACACAGTCTTGGAATTTAAATATTCATCATCAAGCTGGGTGCAGTGATTCACACCTGTAAACCCAGTACTTTGGGAGGCCAAGGTGGGAGGATCGCTTGAGGCCAGGAGATTGAGACAGCCTGGGCACCACGGTGAAATCTCATCCCTACAAAAAATACAAAAATTAGTCGGGCATGGTGGCACATGCCTGTAGTCCCAGCTACTCGGGAGGCTGAGGTGCAAGGATCACCTGAGCCTGGGAAGTAGAAGCTGCAGTGAGCCCTGATCGTGCCACCACACTCCATTCTGGGCAACGGGAGAGAGACTCTGTCTCCAAAAATTTTTTTAATTAAAAATAAAAATAATAAAAATTCATCATCAAAGTAGTCATGGAGATAATAAAAGATGGTAAACATCTGAGAGAAGGGAGTGGACATGCCATTCCATGGGAACTCACCATGGTAGATCTCTGGAGAGGGCAGTGAGCACAAGGTCAGCTGGGAGGCAAGACTTGGACAAACAACTTTGCATGTCACCAGTTAGGGAACAATGACGAAGACCGTCCAACTGAAGGAAATGTGAGAGGAGGAGCCAGCAGACGGATGTGTGATTCCACATCAAAGGCAGCACAAGGAAAGTTTGTGAATGACCTGGAACACCTAGCTAAGAAGTGTGGACTTTATTCCTTTTGGAGAATGGGGGGTGGTGCCACTGGAGATTTTGGGTCCTGGTCTGATGCATGAAAAATGATGTTTCAGAGAGAGAACCCTGGCTGCAGTGTGCACTAGATGACAGGTGGACAAGAAATCATGGGGAATTCATCAGAACTCATCAGAATGGCACAGTGGAGTCACCAGGAGCAGCTATGACGAGGCATCTGAGGCAGGGACCCTTAGGCTCTATGGACATGACGTGGTTTGTGAAAGAGACAGGAATCCTTCTCAAGGAGACTTTGTGCTCATGCCCCTGGAGATGGAAAAGGGAACCCAAGAGGCGACAAGGTCTGTCTTCCCCAGGCCAACCCCAAGAATCAGAGATCTGGAGCTGCAGACAGAACCCAGAAGGGCTGTGGGGGCCTTTGCGAGGATCTGGGCTGGCTCCAGCTGTCAGCTACATTGCCAGAAAAGCAGTGAAACAGACTTAGGGAAGAGTGTCCTCTTCCCGCTGCACCGCACCAGAAAAATTCTAGGTCACATGCAGGCTGACATTTGTACAATGGAGATGGGCTTTCAGAAAAAGAACACAAAATTTAATATTTTAGATATAAAAATAAATTATTGTTTTGAATAAGAGGAGAAATTACAATAAATTATAATTGTTAAATAAATAACAAACAAATAACACAAACATCACATAACCGAGAATAATATTTTAATTAACCAGCTGACACACTTGTATAATAATCTTTTTTTTTCCAGATATTTTTAGCTGTATGCTCTCACTGCCTTTTAATGTCAACAATTTTATAATATTATTTTCTATAAAAAGCAAGAAAGATATTTTTAACCTCAGTTCTATCATGGTTGAAGGAAATTAGTTCTTTAATATTGATCATTTAAGAAAGTTTCTTTCTGCTTCACAAAACTTTATGGGCAATATGCAAATTTTTAAGTGTTATTAGGTTTGGGGGAATCTCTGTAAAATGTATTTCATGCATGAGTTGTAAGAAAGATTTGGGGGCATTTCGGGATTTCTAGTCTATTAACTTATGCTAAATACCTTTTGAATTGATGACACTTGTTAACCAGCTTACCACCAATGTCTTCATTATAATAATGCACTGTGAGTTCATGTTATCTTCATCGATGTTGGTATTTTGTATCAAATCAGAAAGAAATAGGTTCCCATACAGGTATGTCTGGGCAAGGCCATTTCAGGCCAAGGGAAGAGTATAAGCAACATGCTTTATGCTGAGACAGAGTTTGGCAAAAGCAAGGCATTCAGTTTGATAGAATACAGTTTAAGTAAAACAGCAGTGGATGAGTGAACAAGAAACAGTTGGGATCAAGTAAGGAGGTAGGAAGTTGTACTAAATACTGGCACATGGCTAACAAGGACCATTATCCTTTTAGTTAAGAAATCAAAGACCTATTTCTGGACCTAAACACATGAAAGCCACTGCTAAGGTCATTATCACTGAAATCAGACTGACCAGATTTCCAGCCCTAACTGCCACTAATGAGCTTGTGAACCTTGCTAAAAATAATTTGGCTTTACATGAAAGTGGCTGCAAACTGCATATATATATCTGCAAACTGCATATATATATCACTAAATACGCACTAAATGAATTCACAGCCCGACTTCTCTTTCCTTCTCTTTAGAGGCCCAGGGGACCAGCACTCAGCTTACAGAGGACCCACGCGGGGACCGGTCTCTGAGTTCCCTTAGTATTTATTGATAATTATCTTTACCATCAAAAAGATAAGGGAGTGGCAGGACAATAGGATCATTTTAGGGAGAAAATCAGCAGTAAGACATATAGATAAAGATCTCTGTGACATGAATAAGTTTAAAGGAAAATGCTGTGCCTTGAGATGCATATGCAAACATCTCCGTAAACCTTTTAGCAGCATTGCTCCAGCAAGTCCCACCTTATTCCTAAAGGCGATTTTCTCCTTGCTCAGTAAACAAAGCATACAATCGGGTTTTACACGGAGATGTTCCATTGCCCAGGGATGGGCAGGAGACAAATGCTTTTCTCTTACTTGAGATTAAGAGAATGGTGATGACCTTTAACCAGCAAGCAGCCTTTAGGCACTTGTTTAACAAAGCACATCCTGCACAGCCCCAAATCCTTTAAACCTTAAGTCACCACAGCACATGTCTCTTGCAAGGATAAGGTTGGGGGTAGGGTCACAGTTTAACAGCATCTCAAATACAGAACCAAATGGAGTCTCTTATGTCTACTTCTTTCTATATAGACACAGTAACAGGCTGATCTCTCTTTTCCCCACAAGTGTGGACATAGGAGGCATCTACATGGAAAGAGTCAATGGTACTAACTGTTGCCATTACCATAGCTTAGTTTAGCAAATTTTCTTTTTCTTTTTTCTTTTTTAATTTTCATTTTATCCAGGCGTGGTGGCTCACGCCTATAATCTCAGCACTTTGGGAGGCCGAAGCGGGTTGATCACGACGTCAGAAGTTCAAGACCAGCCTGATCAATATGGTGAAACCCCGTCTTTACTAAATATACAAAAATTAGCCGGGCGGGGTGGCAGGGGCCTGTAATCCCAGCTACTCGGAGGCTGAGGCAGGAGAATCGCTTGAACCTGGGCGGCAGAGGTTGCAGTGAGCTGAGATTGTGCCACTGCACTCCAGCCTCAGTGACAGAGTGAAACTCTGTCTCGAAAAAAGAATTTCATTTTATTGTATTTTTTAGAGATAGAGTCTCACTCTGTCACCCAGGCTGGAGTGCAGTGGCATGATCCTGGCTCACTGCAGTCACGAAATCCTGACCTCAAGCCACCCTCCCACCTTGTATTCCCAAGTAGCTGGGGCTACAGGTGTGTGCCACCGTGTCTAGCCAATTTTTTTTTTTTTTAAATATTTTGTAGAGCCAAGGTTTCAGTATGTTTCTCAGGCTGGTGTTGAATTCCTGGCCTCAAATGATCCTCCCATCTCAGCCTCCCAAAGCACTAGGATTACAAGCATGAGCCACCACACCCAGTCTAGTTTAGCAAATTTTCAAATTTGTATGACCATATGAATGCAAAGCTAGGGCCCCTCCGGGACCTTAGGAGGGGATCCAGGCAAGCAAAGCTCAGTTTCAATAGTATCACTGTGAAGCCACCTCTGGTCCCACAGCTTTACCTGCCAAACAGGAAGGAAGGCCAACAGCTGAGAGTCATGAGGTAGGTGGAACAAATTCACACAAAATATATGTGATTCACTCACTGGAAACCACCTGAATCCCAGAAGTGGCCTGTGCCCGGGCTGTAGTCCTGGGTAATGCAGGTGTAGGCAACAAGACAGTGACGGGTAAGTTACCACTGTGGATGTGAAACTTGTAGAAATTCAAGACAAAATCACAGTAATCCCAGTGATGACAGATGAGAGTCTGGTGCATCATTTTCACAAAGAAATATCTCAAAGACATAGTACAAAGACACACTGCAAAGAAAAATATTGACAAGACCTTATGACTAGGTAGAGAGCAAGAAGAGAGGAGTGTTTCCCACCTGGGAATTGGGAGAGGATGACGGCTTCAGTACCAACAGCTCGATGCTCCGAGCATTAACAGCTCAGTTTTCTCCCTTCATGCTCAGTATCACCATTGCCAGTACTTTAGGAGAGAAGTGGGGAGTGGAGTTATTTCTGCCCAAAGCCCACAAGGTGAGGAAAGTGCCACAGTACTGGCTAAAATAAGAAAACTCAGAGGAAACCAAGTGTGAGAATGGAGGTAGCTGCCGCAGAGACGGAAGCAAGAGAGCTCTGGGTGGAGTCAGCAGAGAGCTCACCAGGAAACCAAGACTGATGCCTGGACAGCCAGGAATGTGACACAAGCCACTCACAAAGGCCTCAGATAAAGTGGAACTCCCCAAGTACTATTCCTCGTACAGTATCTGTCAGATTTTATTAAGTTCCAAGTAACAGAAACCAAGTGGTTTCTTTCTTGATTCCAAGTAACAGAAACCAAGTGGTTTCTTTCTTGATTCCAAGTAACAGAAACCAAGAGTACTCAAGTTGGCTTGAAGAATTGATGTAATTCTTGCTCTAAGAAAAATGCAGTTCAGGTTCCTGTTCTGCTTCTCAGCCATCTGCTTCTCCTCTTCTCCATATTCTGGCTTCATCCTCAGGCCAACTTCCCTTGGGATAGAAGATGGCTGCCCTCACAAGATAAAATGGTTACCCTCATGAATCAGCTGCCAGCGACAACCAAGGCCCCAACTTCTCCACTCATATTCAAAGGAAGAGAAAAAGACCTGCTCCTCCAACACAAACACACACACTCACAACTGTCCAACAATTGGAAGATCCAGACTAACACATTAAAAATTATTTTCTTTATATTTAGACATTATAGTTATCTGTACAATATTAATACATTGTTTTTGAAAGTCAAGGCTGGAAAAAATAACACAACAATGATAATAGCTAGCAATTATCGAACATGTACCCCATATACCAGCTCTTGGTGATTTCCTGCATTAATCTCTTCATCTCTAAGGGGTAGATGCTACTGTTAACCCCACTTTACAAATGAGAAAACTGAGAGAGAAGTTAAGGAATGTGCCCAGGGTCCCACACAGCCTTCTTTTCGTGTATCTGTGAGAGTCCTCCCTTGAATGAACCTCAAAGCTCTAGTTTGGGGATGGCAGAGAGGGCATGAGGGCCAGTTTTCTAGAACCATCTATGCTATTTTTATGTGCTGGATATAAAAGAGAGACTCATACTTTTTGACCTTTGCAGGTACTTGTGACCATCACAAATGCTTCTTCCGTAAAGTCTTGTCCCTAAACTATTATCCACCAATTAAAATTTTGTTTAAGAAATAAAAAAGGAGTAAAAGTCCTTGGGATTCAATACTGAGGACTATTTTCTGTTCACATGCCTTTCCCTTCCAGAATCCTATCAGCCAGATTTCTGGGTTAAATTTTATTTTCACCCAGTATTTTCAGTCTCTAACAAAATAAACAGCAACCCCAGGAAACAGATACATTTGCAGCTCTGCAAAAGAATAACATTCCCTCCCCTCCCAGGCGGGGAGAGAGCACCGCAGCCCCCACTCCCCCAAAAAGGAGGCCAGATGCAAGGGAGTTTCCTTTCTTTGGCTGGTCTTCTAAACAAAGTGAAGAATTCCTGGAGCATGAGTCATCTGTCCTGATTCCAGGCAGCATTGCACGGCCAGGACCTCCTGGGGAAGAGGAAAAGTGAGAAAGAGGCTGTATTAGTCAGGGATCTCTAGAGGGATGGAACTAATAGGATAGATGTAAATACGAAGGGGAGTTTATTAAGGAGTATTGACTTACACGATCACAAGGTGAGGTCCCACAATAGGCCGTCTGCAAGCTGAGGAGCAAAGAAGCCAGTCCAAGTCCGATCCTTCAGTACAATCAAGCTGACACTCAGTATTAACCATTACAGAGGCCGATATACCATCCATGGTTCTCTGTCCCTGAGTAGGGCTCCCAGTCACTGCCCATCTTCTCCAGAGCTCTACCCAGTTGTCACTTGGGGGTTGTAGTTTTCAAAGTGAGACTTAAGGACATGGGAGCACACACACACACAAACACACAGACATAGATAGATAGATAGATAGATAGATAGATAGATAGATAGATAGATAGATAGATAGATAGATAGATAGATATCCAGCAGTGTAGAGCTCAGGTTGTCAAGAGGCCCAGAGAAGAGGGGAGCAATCTGTGCTTCCTTCTGCCTCGGTCCTGGACTGAGGGCCATGTGCGATAATGAACAGGTCATGGCCCTGGTGGGCGCATCTTAAACTGCAGTGAAGAACTCACCCTCCTCTTCTGCAGAGTCACCAGGGCCAACCCACAGGCTTCGGGAAGCACACCTTTCAAAAGATGAGGAAGTTCTGGCCCAGATTCTCCGAATGCGAGTATTCTCTATTGGTAAAAAGAACTCATTCTGCGACAAATCTTCATTCTGAGTTGTAGGCAAATTACTTTTGTGGTCACCAGACAGTAGCTCTGCCAGTTTGTTCTACAGCAAGTATGTAATTTAAGAGGTGGACATGCCCGTTCCCAAAGGATTCTTTACTTTGTCATGAGATTCTTTACACAGGATTGCAAAAGGTTTTCCAGGGTTTGCTGCAAGTTCATTCACTACTTGGATGGCCAGAAAACCTACAATGTCAAAGTCACTGTCAATTAAGGTCAATCAGGAACGCAGGAAAAGGCCCTTTGGAATTGCCACCCAAGTCTTCCATCTGGGATGGTTTTGCTAACAAACAAGTACCACAGGACCCAACACCTTAGGACATTAGTGCAGTCTTCTTTGTCATTTAACTTTGGAATTGCTTAAGTGGGTTTCCTCACCGTGACTCTTCTCAGGACTTTGCATATGAACATTTGTGAGTATCCTAGAGCCAGTTGTTACAATTTCCACAATCGTATGTCACTATGTCACCCTATGGATTTGCATCTATTTTTACTGACCCTGTTCTGAGGAATCCGATTAAGTAGCTCAACTACAAATCATGCTCCACAAATCAGCTGGTGTTTAGTGCAGGAAAAGCTCTTCTGAAAAGTGTGCTTGTTTGTTTTTATGCAGATTGTTGATATGGTAAATAACTCTTACGTATATGCTAGAGACTTCCTGAGACCCCCACCTGGTGGAAACTGATAACCCCAGAGAAGGATTTGCTTATCCTGGTGGTCTCATTTCTCCCTTGGAATCCTGCCCCATCTGAGGAGCTGGTCAGGACACAGTGGGGACCTGGCATCTGTGCAAATATCACACTCACTATCGTGTCATCCACCCCATGACCCCTTCCTGAAGAAGACACCACCTCAGTTTCTTCGAAAGCCTGATATGTTAGCTTGGATTCTATCAAACAAGGACAGTGGCAGAGTTTTGGTTTTGTTACAAGAAGAAACACTGCACTGCGCACATGGTCCCAGTGTGCACGTCTGGGGTGTACTTCAGGAGAAGGTTAGGCCAATGATCAATTCTCAGGGGTCTTGACCTAATCAGTTTATTAGAAACAGGCTTTGTTGCCCTTTCTTACAAATATCTTCTCCACCACTCGAAGTCCTGCACCTGCCTGGTTTCAGTATTGTCGTGGGGTTCTCTTCCTGGAGCTGCTAAGTGGGAAAGGAAATTTGACTGCCAATCAGGCTACTTGTTTTAAAACAGTCATCCAGGTTAGGGATGTTGAACTTAAAATATGTTCCAGAAAGGTTGTGAAATGATCCTTCCCTTGGTCATCTCCGGGAAACCATCTTCTGAAGGTCATTTTTAGAAATAGGATTCTAAAATGAATTAAAGCAGCTCACCAAAGAGCCCCTAGAGTCAGAATCCACTTGCACTTGTAACCCTAAAGAATTCTCAGAAACAAGAGTAAAGTCAACCACTAGAAAATCGTTTTAAGGTGCTTTATTTAGCTCTTTCTGTGTTGTGCATTATTCATTGGCAGAATTCTTAATTCTTTTCTGCCATTAATATTGAGTGAACATGTGTGTGTAAATCAAAGAATAGCACTTTTGGGGGATACATTTTAAGGGTTTAAATATAATTATTTAGTTTAGAATTGGCTGGAATATAAGCTCCTTGGCTGAATATGTGGGAAATTATACACCGTGTATTCTTGATTCACCATTGCAATACAAAGATAAGCCCCTTTTTTGTGTAAAAATCAGTATACCTGCTACAATATTAGATATGCAGTAGTCCCTCTGCTGATGCTGGGGATACAGTCAGCTCTGTGTATCCAAGGGGGCATTGGTTCCAGAATCCCTATGGATACCAAAATTCATGGATGCTCAAGTCCCTTCTATGAAATGGCACAGTGTTTGCATATAGTCTATTCTCATCTTCCCATAAACCTTCAATCATCTCTAGATTACTTATTATACCTAATACGTGTAAATGCTATGTAAATGGTTGTTGTATTGTTTTTAAAATTCATATTATTATTATTTTTCCCGTGACTATTTTTGGACCACAAGGGGTTGAATCCTTGAATTCAGGACCTGTGTTTACTGTACTGAAAATGTCAATAGCAATGATCATGGTAAGATGGAGGGATGTGAGGGGTTGGGTCCTGAAGTCATAAAAATTGCATTGTGTCCTGGCCTATTTACCAGCTGTTGGGTCTTGTGCCTGTTACTTAATTTCTGTGAGTACCACTTCCCTCATCTGTAGAATGCAGCGGGCACGAGTAACTTACCTCGTGGTCTGAGAATTCTTTCACTCGCTCGTTCAATAATTGATTATGCACCAACCAGGCACTGTCACCAGCTCGGGGAAATAGGACAGAGGCAGTGTCTTGTGAATATTCAATATGTGTTGACTTTTACTCTCCCAAATTAGTAGGAAGAAGAGGAGAGGTGTTCTTGCCTTATAAATATCCCTTCCCAGCTGGGCGTGGTGGCTCACGCCTATAATCCCAGCACTTGGGGAAACCGAAGCGGGTGGATCACCTGAGGTCGGGAGTTGGAGACCAGCCTGACCAACATGGAGAAACCCCATCTCTACTAAAAATACAAAATTAGCTGGGTATGGTGGTACATGCCTGTAATCCCAGCTACTTGGGAGGCTGAGGCAGGAGAATCACTTGAACCCAGGAGGCGGAGGTTGCCATGAGCCGAGATTACGCCATTGCACCCCAGCCCGGGAAACAAGAGCAAAACTCCATGTCAAAAAATAAAATAAAATAAATAAATAAATACTCCTTCCCTCTCCCTCTGGGGTTTTCTTGTGTCACTATAACTTCTGTAATAAAAAATTTCCAATGCGAGGAGGAGAAAGGTTGCAAGATGCTCTCCAGTGAGTTACAGCCTGATGAAGAGCTTGCAGATGACATCCTGTGAAAGCACTGTGTGAGGAGCAGTTACAGAGATGTTTCTCTGAGGATTTATGTGTCTCATGGCCCTCTGAGCACACGCTTGCCGGTGCCTCTCTCCAAGGTCCCTCTCTGAGGCCACACCAGTTATAGCACTTCATGCCAGTCCTGTGGCCCCAGGGCTCACTACATACCCCAGGGCAACTGTCCTTCCTTCCCAGGACTCACTCTGTGACTCGCAACCTCGGATAACCTTGAAGGCCAGATAGAAGCCCTGGGATTCGGGCCTGTCAGGGAAAGTGAGAACATACCCTCTACTTTGCACATAATCACAAAATCTGATTTCACAATTGGCTACAGCTAAAGCCCTTTGATGAAATGTTTCCAAAACACTCAATAAGCTGTTTTGGAAAATGCAAAGATGAGCCTGTAGCACAGATTGAGGTGTGTGCATGTGTGTGTGTGTGGAGTTGAGACTCAACTGTGCTACTGGGAATTTAAGATGTTAGAGGCTGCTGGGGGTGGAAGCAAAGGGAAAACAGGAGGAAAGAGGGTGGTGTATGGAGGTACCTGGCAGAGACCAGGATCTAACAGGAAACACTAGCCATAAACAACACCCTGTGTAAAACCAGGCACCACATGTTTGGGTCGAGGAGGCCTGGCATTGAGTATGAAGTTGGCTGCCTCATGATGGGCCACTGATAGCCTTGCATCAGGGAAATTTGGGGGACAACCAGGGAGGAGTGTGTACAGCAGGGCAAGCCAACTGCAGAGAGAGGCTGACAGGGGCTGCAGCTGAGTGCCACGCTGGGCTGCTATCTTTATCTCTATGCTCACAGGTAATTTTAAATTTGATTGTCAGGGGAAAAGCTATATACATGGAAATGCTCCTCATGTCACTTACAATGACAAAAAATTAGAAGCTCTGGATTTCTATCCATATTGGAATGGTTAATTAAATGTCAGTATTTAATAGTCACGGACTATTATGCAGTCATTAAAGCAGATCATTACGAAGACTGGGAAGCAACATGGGAGACAATTATGGTATATGAATGAAAGGAGGATACAGCATCTTACATGCAGTATGATGGTAAATAACAACACTCAGCACGGTGTCATCAAGCACCTGCCTACCATGTGCCAGGAAGAAATGGACTCTGGACCATCAGAGAAGTGCTTGTCTTTGAGAATGGGGCACGCTAGGGAGTAACCGAGCAAATGAATAGGCAATGAGAAATAATGAAAAATTCTAAACAAATGGCGAAAAAGGTGATATATAATGACAACATACGAAAGTTCTATGGATATAAATAGGGCACAGTGGATTCAGAACAAGAGAGAATTGCCTACTTCAGAATATCTGGCTGGGAACCAACCCTGCAAATCAACAAAAGGCTGGAAGGACCACACGCAAGTCAGAGCAGGGAAACAGAGGTTCTGTATGGAGGTCATGTGGGTGCCTCCTTGGGTTCAAGTCCTGGCTTCTCTGCTTACCTGTGTGGGGCATTGTGACAATGATACAGAACATTAAAGTTAAAAAAAAAAATAAAAGATAGTTTAGCCCATTTACTTCATTCAATCCCTGACCTCTAGTTTTGAAACTCAAGACAAGAGAAATTGCCACAGAAACACAGTGCGGGGTGAAATGAGCTCCTTACTTCCAACTTTCTTGCTTGTCAGTACCCATATCGTACCCAGAACCAGCGTAGCCACGAGGAACACCACACATGCCTCTGCCTAGCAATGCATCCTGGAAGGCCGATAACCATACAGTCACAAATTTTCCAAACAAGCTGTTAAACTGTTGGTAGCTTGAAATAGACCATGGTGAGAGTATTCGCGTGCCAAGAAAAAAAAAAAGAAAAAAAGAAGAAGGAGAAAAACGGCAAATGCTACAACTATGATTTTCTGACTTTTCGTTTTGTCTATTGAGACAGAATTTACCAGGCTACCATTGTCCAGGCTGGAGTAGAATGAAGAATAAGGAAATGGATCTGACGAAGGGCCCCAAGGGGCTGGACTTTGAGCCAAGTGACCACAGTTTAAAGGCCATAAGCAACCTAGCCTTGATTCCATGGCGTCGCCACACCTGCAGAGGTGGCCCCTTGGGAAGACAGCAGCTATGGCCATAGTACAGGCAACCTCAGGGCTGGGTACAGGAACCAAGGCATTCCCTACACGGAGTAAGCTTTGTTAAGCAGTCCGGGATGTTTTTTGCTGTGCTGGGGGAATTCAGAGAAGCCTGAGATCATGCTTGGGTGAAGCAGGGCAGGGAAGATCCACCCAGCCTGGAGGAAGCCAACTTTGGTTCAGTAAATGGCATTCATCCAAGAGAGCAGGGGAGGAGTCAGCCGCCAGCTGAGCAACAGGAAAGAACAAGGGCAGATTTGAGGATCAGGTACATCTGGAGTCAGGGTATTCTCAGAAATGGGGAGGAACTGGGGAGTTTCACAAAGACAGACACCTGGTAAAAGATGGGATTTTTCTAGTCGTGCTGCATAGGGGCATAGACTGTTAGTCTTTTGTAGTCTTTTGAGCATTGAAAGGTAACGTGGCCATCGATGACCAGAGAGCTCATGGATAGCCTGCTGACCAACCAAAAGCACTGGGAGGATCATTATGGTTATGGGGGGAGTTCACTCTGCACCAGGTACTAGTCTGAGAGATTTACATGGAATATCTTTTATTTTTCTTAAAAACAGCACAGAAGAAGTATCTGCTTACCCCATTTTATAGATGAGGAAACTGGGGCACAGGGACTTTATTCAGCTACTAGGCAGAAGAGCCAAGATTGGAACTCAGCCAGTAGGACTCAAAACCAGCATTCTTAGGATGTCACTTTGGGTCTACTGATCTCTGCTACCCCAAAGCTTCCATCAGCTGGTCACAGACACCCCTCCAGGAGCCACCAGAATGGGGCAATGGATCTTCCCTCTAATATTCTCTCAGGCGTTTGAAGATGACTATTATGCCTCTTGAATTCTGTTATGTTCTCTAGGATATACAGCCTTGGTCACTTGCTTCTCTTAGGGTATTGCCTGGACTCTCTGACCCCTCCCCCCACCACAGTGAGCATGCCTGAAAACTTCAACATCACACTCTGTATGTGCAAGATCATCACAAAGCAAAATGCAAATGATGCATCCTTGGTTCTAGGAGCTAAAGATCACCATCCTCTATCAAAATATCATCTAGAGAGAAAACCAGCCTACACACCCTGTGTTGGTAGGGTTCCATTTTTGTAAAAGGGTTATATAGTTATGTAGATGTGTATATTCACAGTTTTTAATATGTGCCCAAAAAAGCTTTGAAAAAGGTAAAGATCTAACATTCCCCTGCTAGTGCATGTAGGTGTTTGGGCTGTGGGTGGGGACAAGGAACTGGGGAGTCTCACACTTCACACACTTCTATATTGACTGAAGTTGTGTAATATGTTGTTACTTTATTATTTTAAGATTAAGATATGAAATATTAACTTTTAAAAGGCATGCAATGGGCTGGGCGCAGTGGCTCATGCTTATAACCCCAGTACTTTGGGAGGCCAAGCGGGCAGATCACTGGAGGTCAGGAGTTCAAGGCCAGACTGGCCAACATGGCGAAACCCCTTCTCTACTAAAAACGCAAAAATTGGTGGTGGCAAACACCTGTAATCTCAGGTACTCAGGATGCTGAGGTGGAGAATCGCTTGAACCCGGGAGGCGGAGGTTGCAATGAGCCGAGATGGCGCCATTGCACTCCAGCCTTGGCAACGGAGCGAAACTCCATTCCTGCCCACACCTCCTTCCCCCACAAAAAGTAATGATTTTTTTTTCCAAAAAAATAGTTATTTAGATGCTCTATTTTGTAACACTACAGTAGAATCTGCAAGAAAACAAGCACTCAGCTAATAACTTTATTCTGAATGTAATGATCAAGTTAGAATTCAACTCACACTTTCTCCCCAAAAGGACGTGAACATTTGAAATTTATGGTTCCCAGCTCCTACAGTGGTGTTCAGCAGCCAAGCAGTTTTTCACAGATGCCATGGGTAGGGTTCAATGGTCACTGTACTCTTTACTTAGTGAGGGTGGCATTGTCGTATTTCACCAGGCATGTCCAGGTTGCTGGGATGACACATCCAGCTGCTCTGAGCTTTGTTTGGCCCTCTCCCAGTGTGCAGCCTTAAGAGGGAAATCAGACCAACCGATGACTTCTATAAACCCCTTCCATGGTGGCACTGTGCACTCACTTGGCCTCCTTATCTGGTTCTGAGGATGCTCAAGGGTGTTGTGACTTCCACTGAACAGCACCTAGCATGGGCGGAGAGCACAAAGCCTCCACACTGGCCTGGAGAAGCACACACATTGATCTTTGCAGTTGACAAAACGCACTCCCAAACACTCCCAGAGCTGACAAGTCATGGTGCTGGACGCTTTCTGACTTAGTCTTTATAGAAGCTGTGATGTTGCTTGGACAGGTGGCTTTCATTTTTGCGGCGATGGAAGTTGAGATTCACAGAGGAGAAGTGAACTGGCCAGGTCCGTTCCACGGGAACTAACCTGTGTGCTTCCCAACCCACTAGCAAATGTTGAACCAGAATGTGAACAGTCTGGAGACTAACTCAAATACCACTGAGGGGGATTAAACTATCCTAACATTTATGGAAGCAATTTGGAAAATTAAAAATTCTCATGTCCTTTGACAAAGCATGTCTCTTCCAGGAATTTGTTGTACAAACGTACCCATGTATCAAAATGATGCATGTCTATGCTATTCATTCTACTATTGTTTGTATTAGGAAAAATTGGAAACAATCTAAAGATCCTTTGATAAGGAATATTTAGATAAATTAATAAATTGAATCTATGCAGCCTTTTAAAAAGAACGAAGCAGATTGATATGCCCCTATGTGGAATGAGGTCTAAGATGTCACATTGGAGAAGGGGGAAAACAGTTTGAAATGTGTTGCTTTTGGGTGTAAAAAGCAAGGGTTAAAGACAGTTTATACTTAGAATATTTTAAATGCTTGAACTCTCTCTAGAAGGTGATACAAGAAGTGGCAGCAGTGACTGTTACTAAAAAAGGGAGCCAGGGACATGGGGGTCTGGGGCCAATGGAAAAGGAATAAGCATTTACTTTCTACTCCTTCATCTCTTCTGAGATTTGTACATTGTTTATGGCCTGTTTACATTTTAAAAATAGTCCGAGCATGGTGGCTCATGCCTGTAATCCCAGCATTTTGGGAGGCTGAGGTGGGTGAATCATCTGAGGTCACGAGTTCAGGACTAGCTTGAACAACATGGTGAAACCCTGTCTGTACTGAAACACAAAAATTAGCCAGGCATGGTGGCATATGCCTGTAATTCCAGCTACTTGGGAGGCTGAGACATGAGAATTGCTTGTACCAGGCAGTGGAGGTTGCAGTGAGCCGGCATCATGCTACTACTCTCCAGCCTGGTGACAGAGTGAGACTCTGTCAATAAATAAATAAAGTTTTGACCAGTCCACTTTGGCCAACTTTCCCAGACACACCTTTGGTTTCAGTGTACTGGGAGTTACTTTGCTACCAGGACTGTGATGAAAGCAAAGAGGGGTCCAGAGAGACGTGACTGGAATCCTACTTCCAGAGAGGGATGAGTGGAATTTATGTATGAGTTACGGCTGGGTCATGGAATCTCAGCTTGGAACAGACCCTCATGTCCTGTTAACCAATCCCTGCCAGACACATGAATTCCTTCCGTATACCCTGACATTGAACATTGGCCTGAACACTTCCATCTACAGAAGTCATGATGCTCGTTTCATGTTTTCCATGAGCATTCATGAGAAAGGCACATGAAAACACCTTGCTCTGTGCCTGGCACACAGTAGATGCTCAGTAAATGGTGGCTCTGTTGAATGTGAATAATGCAAAACATTAGCTACTTGGAGGTAAAGCCTTCACACTCTTTTGGTATTCTGCCCACTTCACCTGTCACAAGCATTCCCTGTAGTGCTTTGTTGTTTTACAGTAGCTTTACAATATTCCACTCATGGGGAACTGTCACTGACTTATCTGCACATTTAGTCTGCTTTGAAATTTTCAGAGATATGTATATACAGATGCTCCTCAACTCACAATGGGATTCCATCCCAATAAACCAATCATAAGTTGACAATATCGTAAGTCAAAAGTGCATTTTATATCTCATCTAGCAAACATCATAGCTTAGCACAGCCTACCTTAAATGTGCACAGAACACTTACATTCGCCTACAATTGGGCAAAATCCTCTAATGCAAAGCCTATTTTACAATAAAGTGCTGAATTGCTCACGTAATTTCTCAAATATTGTACTGAAAGTGAAAAAGAGAATGGTTGTACAGGCACCCAAAGTACAGTTTCCACTGTGTTGCTTTCACACCATGGTAAAGTCAAAAAGTTGTTCAATTGAACCAAGACAGTTGAGAACCATCTGTACCTAAATACAGATAAGCATCTTTCTGCACATAGTGTTATTTTTTAAATGTCTTGTTTTAAGAACACAAACATCGGTCAAAAGAGTAAACTCTGGGGGTGTGTTCATGAGAAATAACACGTTGCTATGCCATTGATATTCAGAGGCACCTGTCTAAAAACCAAAGTCCAAAATAAATAGGGAGTTCAACAAATATGAACATGAGCCAACCAGGTGCCCTGGTAAAAAAAACTCTAAAGATTAGGCTGGCTGAAAGGACTAGCTTCTATTTATATTATCAACCCACAAACCTTCTCCGACAACCAGAGCCCTGTCACATTTGGGGACCTCTATACAATATCTCAGCTAAAAGCAAAAATAGCAGAGAGCCTGGCATTTCAAAAGGATAAAGAGACACAGTGCCAAAATGCACAAAGTTTTCATATCATTTCATCCCCAAAGAAAAACGTATTATCTGTTGAGGCAGAAAGAGATAGAGTAGTATTTTGGAGACAGAAGACTTGGTCGCCCCCATACCCTGGGCAGGAGCCTGGGGTACAGGAGCGACAACAGCAAGTGACAATGAATGAGGTGGAGGGACCTGTCTCAGCCCCTGCATTTGTAACTGTGAACCTCCTGAGCTTACTTTGAGAATCACATGAGTTGGGAGCACTATAAATGCAGGTCCTCAGGATCACCTTCCTTCTGAAATTAAACCTCTTTTGCCGATGGGAGTCCCAAAGCCAGGGCACTCTGCATGTAGACTCCATTCCTCCCTCCCTGCACATAATCTCTGTTTTCGGCACTGGTTTTCCTTGCTCAGGAGGTTTCTTGGGTCTGCTGCTGTGGCCAGGGGCCCAGAGGAAAGCCAGCATTTGGGCTGCTATTCCTCTTCTCGCCATGGGATTCCCTCCTACTAAGGCTAAACTCACACACAATGGCCAAAGAGGCAACAGAGTCACTTTACTCATAGCCAGTCTGCATAATTATGGCCTGATTACAGTCACCAGCACTTCCTCTGTGCAGAGGCTGCTCTAAGAGCTTTACTGCGACCTTCTCCTGGGACCTTTGCAGCTGTCCTGTGAGGTGGGCACAGATATGACCCCATTGTATTCTGCAGGGCTCTCAGGTAAGAGGGGAAATAAAACCCCTGGGACAGGCTTAAAACAAAACCCTTGGACCAGCATAGTTAGATCCTACAGGGGATGGAGAGAGGAGAAGGAAGGGCCCTGAGTCAGCACAGAAGGCCTGGGTCCTTCTGAAACTCCTCCCAGGTGTGTTCCAGAAGATGGGGAAAAAGAGACACCTGGCTAGTCATGCCCTGGGTGGTGGATTGCATCATGAGTTCAGGCCTGTTTGGCAGAAGAGTGAAGAGAGAGGCACCCAAAAGGCAGCCCTGTGCTTTGCCTCATGACCACCTTGGGGCAGGGGATGGGGGGACAGGTGGCCAAGCAATTAAGCAACTTCCTCCTCAGACAGGAGAAAAGAAAGCAAAGGCCATTGGGCAATGAGGAGAGGGCCTCCTCTTACAGCACTGGTCTGTGTTCCTGTCCCCCCCACTGAAATGCCCATCTTTTTTGCCAGGACCCAATCTTGTCATTGTGTAGCCCAACTCCTCATAGAATGCCAGCACCAGAGCAGATGCCCAACAGGCATTTGCCAACAGACGAAAACCAGATAATTTTTCAGTTTGAAGAAACGCTCACTGACCGAGCTCTAAGCATGCCCCCTGCCGCTGGCCGTGGTGAGGATGCATGTGTGGCTCCCGCCACCACCAGCATCAGCTCAGCATCCTTCGCTCACAGGACTCTGATTCCTCCTCTCGCTTTTCTGCTTCTCAGCCCCCACTAACCTCACAGCATCCATCTCTCCCCCACATGCTCTCAGTCCCATCCCATAAACCCTACTTGCGTTCACCTTCGCAGCCGCCTTCCTATTCTACAGCTGGGAAAACTGAGACCAAACCCACCCAAGGACTCTGTCACACTGAGTTTACTCCAGGCCCCTAATGTGCAGTCCAGTGTCGGCCCTCTCCAGCCGTAGGTGTGGGTGTGCCCCGGGCTCTGTCCACAGACTTCTCCCCATGTCCTCACCCTCAGCTGGCCTCATCTACACCTTCCAAAACTGATGATGCCAAATATCAACCAGCCTCCAGAGACACTCACACTTCTCATGTCTGCGAGCTCTTCCTTCTCCTCTCAAAATGCACACAGACACACAGACACACACACACACATACACACACACACACACACACACACGCTTTCTCAGGTTGGGGGAAAGGAGCAGGGGCTTTATTCCTCCTGGGCCAGTGGACTCTGGGTTTTCTAATACCTCTTGTCCATGTCTTATGATATGGCCACAGGCTGTGTAGCAACAGAAATCTGAGTTCAAATCCTAATGTTGCTTCTTCACTTAGGCAGGCATATCACCACATGTTTTTGATACTCAGTTTCTTCATGTCATCTGCAAATTTGGGGTAACTAGTCTTGTGTGATAGGGTTTCTTTTTAGGGTTAAACAGAATTGTAAATGTGAAGGTGCTTAGCAGAGTTTCTAGCCCGAAGCCCATCTTCAGTCATTTCTCTTCCCTTCTCAGCAGCTGCAGCAGGGGAGGGCTGCCTGCCATTGTCACCCCAGGAGGCCCCAGTTTCAGACAGCAGTGGAAAATGAACTCTGTTGTAGTCCTGGAAGATTCCTTCTGCCCACTCAGATCATGGTGGCCTCTCTCAGTGCACCCAAAATCTTGGAGTCCTAATTCATTCTCCTTGCTGCACTCAATCTCTACACAATGGGCTGCCCTGTTTCTTTCTTTCATCCTTTGCTAGGAATGTTTTGGAAAGGAAGTACTTTGAAATACAATCTGACCGACTCTCCCAGGTCAGGCTGGGGGGTATAAATATAGAACAAATCTCAAGGGCAGATATTTTCACAAGCATCAGAAATTTTAATTTGCATTCTTTGGAGACCTGAGAACTACCACTCACTATCTAAATTTCTCAATTTCTCTTTACTTTTTAAATCAAATATTGCTCTTCATCCTAGTGGGAGACCACTGGCTTTTAAATATGACCCAGTGCTTCCCTTTTCCATAGAGACCCAGATATCAAAACCATAACTGCTGGTGTCTCAACTGTGCCCTCATTTAAAAATCCATAGCGTCATCAGGTTCGGACTCAGTGACACCCTGATGGAAGAATATCTGTAACCCAGCATCTTATCCCACTGCATAGTGATATTCAGTGAATATTAGTTTCTCATTTCCTCTCTTCTCCTTTCAGACCTTGGCATCTTTTCCTATCTGCTGTCTTACAGAAGGGTTGGGTGCTGAGTTCTAAAGCTTACTGGAAGACTCCAAAGGGATTATAGTTTTCCTTTTGTCTCTGTCAGTCTATTTTCCCTTAAAGCTCAATTTCTAGATAAAATAGAAGGCATTGTGAAAAATTTTAAAGGAAGTCAGTAGTGTTCACTTTGGCATGCGGTTCCTACTGAAAAAAAAAAATCTAGCTTTAATTTTCATATATTTTCCCACTTAGACTCTTCCTTTACCAAAAGGATCACCACTTAATTTGCTATGACACTCAAAGACCCCAGCATAAAAATATGTCTCTTGCCTCTGCTGATAATTGAAGAACTTTCAATGTGTAAGAAACCAAACGCTAGCCAGACAGCCTGGTCCTGAGCTTCACAGAGGCAGGAACTGGGCATGGATGCCTGCATCTCAGCACTACTTCTGTGAAAAAAAAAAAAAAATAGAAGAGGAAAAGAAAGCAAATTAAGACTACTTGGAGCACATCTTAGATGTTAATTTAGAAATTCTGACGGTTGCACCAGATGCCAGAGAAGGATAAATCTAAGTAGCATCTGGCTGATGGTCTACTTCCCTGAGAACTCCAAATAACGAAGCACCTGATTTAAGCTCTCTTTGGGATAAATATATGGAGATTATAATTCTGTAGAAGAATCATAGATCAACCTGGATCTGGAAAGGGAAACCAGTGGAGATTCAAACGTTCATCAGTTGTTGCCTCTGGTGCATCTGAATCCTGGAGGTCATATGATTAAAATGGAAATGTTGTGCTAGGAAGAAATCTACAGAGAGCCAGGAAGGCCTTAGATCATTACAAATTTATTTTTTAAAAAAATAATGAGAAAACAAGTCACTTTGGGATTGAATGAGGGTCTGACTGGTTTTGTTAGTGATGTGTCCGGAGAATCCAGGACTGCTCAGGTGTGTTGGTCCATTCTCGTGCTGCCATAAAGAAATATCTGAGGCCAGGCAATTTATAAAGAAAAGAGATTTAATTGGCTCACAGTTCTGCAGGCTGAACAAGCATGGTACCTGCATCTGCTCGGCTTCTGGTGAGGCCTCAGGGAGCTTTTACTCACGACGGAAGGCGAAGCAGAAGCCGTCATGTCACACAGTGAGAGGAGGGGCAAGAGGGAGGAGGAAGGTGCCATATACCTTTCAACAGCCAGATCTCAAGAGAACTCACTATTGCAAGGACAACACCCAGACATTCATGAGGGACCCACCCCCATGACCTGAACAACTTCCACCAGGCCCCACCTCCAACACTCGGGATTACATTTCAACGTGCGATTTAGAGGGACAAACATCCAAACTCTGTTACCAGGTATGCAAGCTTTAGCAGTCAACTGTTGCTACATAGCAAGCCACCCCAAGACTTACTGATGTTCAACAACAACTGTTCATTGTTTTCCACGGGTCTATAAAGTGCTTGGACCCAGCCAGGCTGATCTCAGCTAGTCTTGCTCCATTGATGGGTCAGCTACAGGCTGATTGGTCTCTCCGACAGCTGTGGCTGAAACCCCACAGCTCTCCTCCACGTAGTATCTCGCCCTCCAGCAGGCTAGAATGGGTTATTCTTGTGCTAGTGGCAGTGGGAGATTTCAAAGATAATTAGAAGTGCCCACTGCCTCCTGAGGCCTAACCCAGAGCTAACTTGCCTTCATTCTGCCACACTCTACTGCCTAGAGCAAGGGACAAGGTTAGTCCAGGTGCCAGGAATGAGAAACAGACTAAACCCCCCCACACACACCCCGGCAGGACAGGCTCCAAGGTCACATTGGAAAGGACGTGCATACAGGAAGCAGTGGAGAGCTGCAATCATTTTTGCAACCAACATCACAGGACTTCCACATCTGGTGTCTGAATAGTGTCACTTCAACAACTACTCAAACTTTCTGCTGAAACATGGTAACTAGGAGGCGAATGCGAGACCTGAGAGCTTGAAGAAGGAGAGGGAAGCAGATAGACGCTGTGCAAACTACTTACAGGGCTCAGCGACCTGGAGAAGAGCAATCATATCCTTCAAGGTTGATAAGGAGAAAGCAAACAGAATAAGAGACAAAGGCAAACACATTTCGACCAGTCTCAGAGCAGTGGGACAGAAAAGGTAACTTGAACGGAGTGTAATATGGTTTAGATGTTTGACCCTTTCAAATCTCACGTTGAAATGTGATCCCCAATGTTGAAGGTGGGGCTTAATGGGAGGTGTTTGGGTCACAGGGACAGATCCCTTAGGAACGGCTCAGTGCCATCCTTGCTGTCATGAGTTCTTGCTCTATGAGTTCCCAAGAGCTGGTTGTTGAAAAGAACCTGGCACCTCCTCCCCTCTCTGTCACTTCCTTCTTCTCTCATCATGAGACACTGACACCTCCTTTGCCTTCTGCCATGACTGGAAGCTTCCTGAAGCCCTCATGCAGAAGCAGATTCTGGCAGCACACTTTGTGTACAGCCTGCAGAACCCACCAGCCAACGAAACCTCTTTTCTTTATAAATCACCCAGCCTCAAGTATTCCTTTATAGCAACACAAATGGACTAAGACAGAGTACTATAGTAGAGTTTGGTATACAGCGTGGCTTTTACTCCAACACACAAGATGTGAGAAATGCCTTTTTTTGGTATTTCTATAAAATAAGTGTTGCATGCTCTATGTATGCCACCAGTACTGAGCTGATGGTAAATCCAGTGGCAGCCTTTTCTGAGTTTCCTTCCTCTACCCATGGAGCTGCCATTGTCCAGAAGCTGATGTCTGTTACTTTTTGTGTCCATGACCACCAGTCACCTCTGACAGGCTCCATGTGCAAGCACAGACATGGGGCTATCCATGCAGGCTGGAGTATTCTGAGCTTAGCGCCCAGCCATCCTGGAAGCATCACCCCACCCTGCACCTGCCACCTCCCTCATGCTGGGAAGAGCAAGGCAAGGTGCCCACTACTTCTGAGACACAAAAGCCTCTGCCCCCTTTCCCAACTTGGGCAAAGCTCTTGGCCACATTCCACCCATGTCCCATGGCTCCCAAAGCCCCACATGACCTTTGGGCCATGCAGCTCAGGTCTTTTCTAAAACCTCTAAACTCCAACCTAGGTGCCAACAGAGTCCAGATTTTCTGGAACTTAAAAAAGAAAATGGTGATGGAGTTAAAGAGGGAGAAGAAGAATGTTTCTCTTTTATTCCTGACCCTTTCACAGAGGCAAAATAAAACATAAATTAATGTCAATAAATGATTCTGTCCCTTTTCAACTTCTGTCTAAACCTGTCATCAGCTCTTCTAGGAAGAGGCAAGCTGGTCTGCTTCCTCGCCATCTGCCCTGCCCTTTCCTCATTGAAAGACTTTGGAAGAGTCTCTAATGGGAACACTGGCGTCCCCTTCCCAGCTTCACCAAGGCACAACCCAGCACATCCTTTCTTTCTTTCTTTTCCAATATAAAGAATTAAAATCAGCTTAGCTCACAGCAAAACTGGCTTTTATTTAGGTTGTGCTTCCTTTTATAAAGCAAGATCTTTCTTGAGCCTCACTGAAGTCCTGTGGGTGAGCCTTTTAAGGGATATCCCATGGTGAAGCCACTGTCACCCCGATCAGGGCTGCCTTCATGATAACTTCCGGGTGACTGGGACCATTTCTCTATCCTCAGGGCCCCCTCAGCTCCTCAAACTCAATGCATCTAATCCAAGAGCCCTTTACCCTGAATTCAGCTCCCCTTAGGGGTCTGACAACAGGACCTTTCTTCTCACTGGCATGAGATCTCAGGGTCCATCTGCCCTTCCTCCCTCTCTCACCAAGCCCAGTGTCCCTGTGATGCCTCACTGCCCTGGCTCACCATTCTTTCCCACGCCTACCACCACATCCACGTGCCTCTCCTCACACCCTGACTCCTCACGGGTCTGCCTGGTCTCAGCTTCCATCCCTCCCCGCTCCAGTGCATGTAGGGAAGTGTCTGCTCTGGGGAGACTTTTGAGATTTAAAGGATCTAAGATGAGGAACCTGTGTGAGGAGGCCTCTGTTTCAACAACTCGTTCACTATGGGGAGAGCCTGGAGAGGAGGAGTACCAGGTTGCCCTGTTGCAGGTCTGCAGTGCTGATCCCACACAGTGCAAGGAACATGTGGAAAGAGCATTTGCTGAATTCAGATGTAAGATGACTTATTGACTCCCATTCCTCTGCACATCCCAGCCTGGCTCAGAAGGCACAATTCTGCACTCAGTGGTCGACATTCTTCAGGGGCTCCCCATAACTTCCAGGATCAAGGCTAGAGATCTCAGGCCCCCATTCAAAGACCTTCAAGGTATGGCTGCAATCTCCCTCTCTTAGGTCATCGCTCTCTATTCCTGACTCTGGAGATTCCAATCTTTGTAATTAAAAACGCCTTTCACAATCCCCTGAGATTTTAGGATTTTTAAAAATGATTTGACTAATTTTGTATGATATTTGATAAAGAAATAATTTAGGTATTATCTTGTTTTTGGGGGGCTGCCATACTAAAATGCCATAGACCGAGTGGCTTATCCATAACAGTTTATTTATCACAGTTCTGGATGGTGGGAAGTCCAAGATCAAGTTCCTAGCAGATTCAGTATCTGGTGAGAATGCACTCCTGGGTTGACAGATGGTGACTTCACACTGTGTGCTCACGTGGTGGAGGGAGCACAGCAGCTCTCTGGGGCCTCTTTAATAAGAGTAGGAATGACATTCATGAGGACTTCTTTCTCATGACCTAATCACCTCCCAAAGGCCTCACTTCCTAATATCATCATATAGGGGATTAGGTTCCAACATATGAATTCTCGAGGAATGCAAATATTCAGACCATAACAAGCAATAAGTAATATTCCTTACTTTAGATGAGTATATTATTAAAGATGTATTATGGGCCCACAACTCCTTATGTGCAATGGCAAAATCCAAATACTCTGGGAAAAAAAGTGTTCTTTTCTACATTTGACATAAATTTGTTTGTATGTAAATCTGACCTTAACTGACACGAGGTTATTCATAGTCTATATTTATCCTGCATGGTGTGAATATTCATAGGTTTCACTGTAGAAATATTAATGTATTTAATTACAGGCTGTGGCCTCAGACCTCACTAGGGAGTTTAATATAACATATGTTGTGTGCAGTGTATTGCTTTTTTAAAATCTCAAAAATTCTGGAATCTGAAACATCTGCCTTAAGATTTTTAACTAAGGGGTATTGGATTGGTATAAGTTTATTACAATAAACTTTCAATCGTGTTTTAAATAAGTCTTTTAAAATCTATAGGAACACCCTATGAAAAGTAACGCCAATCCCCACCCTCCCCTTACAGTGGTTTAAAAAATACGTCCACAAGTTCTTTGCTACTTCTTCCTTCAAAAGGTGGAGATTAGTTCCCTTCCCTTTGTATATGAACTGAACTTGGAGACTCACTTCTAATGAACAGAAGGCAGCAAAAGTGATAGTATGTCATTTTCAAGATTAGGTTATAAAAAGACTGAAGCTTCCTTCTTAGACGCACACTCTCTCTTGCCCTCTTGCTCTTTCCCTTGGGTCACCTGCTGCAGGATAACGCAGCTGCTATGTGATGAGCTGCCCAATGAAGATGCTCCAGTGTTGAGGACCTGAAGGAGACCTTCACCAACATCTAGCAAAGAGCTGAGCCCCTTAATCCAACAACCCATGAGAATCTGAGGCTTGTCGACAACCACATGGGTGAGCTTGCAAGTGGATCCTTCAGCCCCGGTTGAGCCTTAGATGAGATCTCAGCCAGGGGCAACAGCGGGACTGAAGCTTCATAAAAGCCCTTGAGTCAGAACCACTCAATTAAGCCTCTCCCAGATTCTGCATCACAGAAACTGAGATCATAGATGTTTGTTGTTTAAAGTTACTAAGTTTGGGATTATCTACTACACTGGATAACTGACACACTCCTCAGCATTCTCTAGCATAGTGCCTATTCCCTGTTCTTATTCCACTTTATCACAAGCTGAACACTTTATTGAGTATTTAATTTTTTGTTGGTTGTTTATCTTCTCCTCCTCCTATGGGGGAAGCGGGAGTTGGTGTACTCAGTGTTGTATTCACACCACTTAACACAAGGCCTGCTTCAAGGACAATGAATAGAGGGGGTGGGAGGAAGGAAAATTATTCTGGGGCAGTGAGGGTTTTGGTGCAGTGTTGACAAATAACATAATAATTGGAAATGTCCAGAGCCCAAATGTCAAACCCTCTCTCCTCTTCTCCCCTCATTTGGTCCAAGTGGTCACCAGGACCCCTTGCTGTCACACAGACGTGTCTTCTCCCCTCCATCCTCACTCCCCCCCACTCCCTTCCAGCCTCCATTCTCCCTCACCAGTGTCCTCATTGGTCTCACTGTTTTCTCCTCTTTCCCCATTAATCCATTCTAAACTCTGAATGTGTGCACGGGGTCTGGGGGAGTAAAGGAAAACTGAGGGTCTATTTATTTTTCCAGGACTTTAAATGAATCTATAACCCCCTTCCCTCAAATAAATTTAGAACCAGTGGTTCGAATGAGATTTCTACTTCTATTGACTCTTGCAATAAGGTAATATACAAAAAAATTATGCAAAAGTATTCTCAGTTCTAAAGAGAGTGAAGATCGTTCCCCTCATGCTCAGGCGATGAGAGTATAAATTATATATTCTTTCCAGAAAGTAGTTTAGCCTGAGGTTCGAAAAGAACTATCATAGTCTGTTATCTACTAATTTCACTCCTAAGAACCTAGCCTGAAGGTGTATCTTGGGACTCCAGCAGAGATTTGAATAAAGATCCACGTACAAAGATGCTCAGCAGTTTGCATATAGCCTATTAAAAGCAACTCTAGAGGCCCACAATGCAAAAAGGTTTAAACAAATCAGAATATAGCCATTAAGTAAATGTTATTCATCCAGTAAAACTATCTTTCAAGATTTTTAATGACATAAGAAAATGCTCAGCCTGGCACACTGGCTCACAGCTGTGATCCCAGCACTTTGAAAGGCCGGGGCTGGCAGATGGCCTGAGGTCAGGAGTATGAGAATAGTCTGGCCAACATGGCAAAACCCTGTCTCTACTAAAAATACAAAAATTAGCCGGGCATGGTGGCATGCACCTATACTCCCAGCTACTCGGGAAGCTGAGGCAGGAGAATGGCTTGAACCGGGAGTGGGGCAGAGGTTACAGCAAGCTGAGATTGCACCACTACACTCCTGCCTGGGCAACACAGTGGGAGTCTGTCTCAAAAAAAAAAAAAAAAAAAAGGAAAAAGAAAGAAAGAAAATATAATATAGAGAGAGCGAGATACTATATATAAATGTATTTGTTCTCTAACACATACACATGTGTGCACAAATATACATGCGTATACATGCCTGCAAAGACTGGAAAAAGAACAGCAAACTGTTGCCAGCAATGATCTCTGAATAAGGAAATAATGGATGATGTTTTATTTTTTTCTTTCATATTTACATAGGCCCACATTTTCTGCACTGCATATGGATTACTTTTATATCCAGCTAAGAATTATCACGTTCGTAAATGAAGAACAGGAAGGCCCATGCAGAAAATAATCTGAAAATAGCAGCTAAGACCATTATTAGACCTTAGACTCTCCCCGCCCTGTGCCCAGTTATGCCGCCATGACAGGCAGGCAGGACCCAGGGGAGCATGGACCCAAGGTGTCGATGGACTCCCCACAAAGGGTCTGTCTGTCTTTCCTGTCCTGTAACTTCAGCGGCTGTACCTGTCAGGAAAGGCTGGCTGGTGGGAGGAGCAGCACTGGAACCTCACTGGTCTAACACTGCAGAGGTCTCTGTTTCCAGCTCAATCTTTAGGGGAGAGGGGAGGAGAGGTGGGGGGGACTCTACTCCACACTTTCCTTCAGGGACCCAGCTTGCTGCTCTTTGGGGGTGCTGCCATCCTCAACACGTGGCTTACAAGGTTCTCAGGGAGCAAGGGGAGGGAGAAAGAGACCAAGAGACAGACAGAGAGAAAGAGAGAGAGAAAGGATGAATCCTGCCTGGTCGTGGGGTTCCACACTTCTGCCTTCATTCCTCCGCCCATCTCAGTTACTCAGTTCCCACTGCCTGCGAGGGCCTGGGAAGTGTAGTCCAGCCGGGTGCCCAGAAGAAAAGAGGCATGGCTTTTCCTAAGTGCCAGCATGCGGGGCCTAACAATCCTCAAAAATGGCACCTCCTCCAAGCTTACGCGGGGCCTGCGGAGTCCTGTGTTTGGGAAGCAGAACAAGGGGGCCACCACCACCTCCCCCAACTCCCTGCTGGAGGCTGTTCAGAATCTGCCATCCACAGGGCCGGCCTTGTCTACTTCAGATCTGTGAGCCCCAGCAGTGTGGGCCCAAATCCTCATCAGGCTTCCGGCTGCCAGAGCTCCTCTGCTGCAAACCGGGTCTCTCCTCCGACGGAATTTCCAAGCTTCTCTTTGCTGGAAGGCAAAGGAGGATTTGGACCAGCCTATTAATAGCAAGGAAGCTGATGGCTGAGAGTTAGCTTTTATCATTGCCAGAGCTGCAGGCCTTTGGGGAAGTGATAAGCCTCTCCCACTCCCAAAGCCCTTGTCCTGCCCTCCCCCCACCCCACGTTAAGCTCAACCATTTCAGGCCATGTCCTCTGGATATAGAATGGAATGTACACAGCCTTCCCAAACACGGCCTCGCCCAAGCGAGGTCCCAGAGAAAAAAGTTGGAAGGGAAGGTGTGCGAATTAATTCTGGGGTAAATTAATGGGGCAAATTAATTCTGAGCCTATGATGAGTTCTTAGGCAAGAACTGCATATCAAACTAAAATGAGGGCGTTGTTTAAATCTTACTGGGGAGGTTGGGAAGTTTGCTACTGAAAAGAAAGGGTTTTGAAGTCTCTCTTTAAAGTTTAATTGGGTCCTCAGAGGACATGAGTTTGCCCCACAGAGGAGATTCAGTAAACGTGCCTCAGGCTCCAAAGGCAAATCCCAAAGCAAGTGGCCTCCAGAGGTGCGCTGAGCTCCGTGCCCATTGGAATGGCAGAGGGCTCTTCTGAAGGGGCCAGGCTCAGAGGAGGAGACGGGGTCCTGAGAAGCTATGGGTCCAGCAACCAGGGCTGCGCTTCCTTCCCGAGTAAGTGTGCTACTAAAGGCCCATAGGCAATACCTCTCAAAATTTTCCACCACAGCATTCCAGATAGAAAGGTGGACACTTATATTTCAGGGGTGGAGCCATAGTCCTAAAGAGTTGGCAGGAAGTAGGTATCTTTATTTGTATTTAAAATTCACAGGAACCCTGAATCCAATTCCATAAACACACACACACAGACGCTTGTTTAATAACATCTAAACAATTACCGTCAAGCACCATTAAGGTGCTGTGTGCTCCTTGGGGCTTCCTCTCATAACTTAATTTAGCACCTGCTACTCCCATGTGTGGATCCCTGACCCGCAGCCTCAGCATGCCCTGGGAGCTCTAAGAAATGTATCCCAACCCAGAGAACCAGAATCTGCTTTTTCTTTTTCTTTTTTCTTTTCTTTTTGTTTTTTTTTTGAGATGGACTCTTTCTCTGTCACCCAGGCTGGAGTGCAGTGGTGCAATCTTGGCTCACCGCAACCTCCACCTCCCAGGTTCAAGCGATTCTCCTGCCTCAGCCTCCCAAGTAGCTGGGACTATAGGTGCCCGTCACCACACCCAGCTAATTTTTGTATTTTTAGTAGAGACAGGGTTTCACCATATTGGCCAGGCTGGTCTCGAACCCCTGACCTTGTGATCTGCCCGCCTCAGCTTCCCAAAGTGCTGGGATTACAGGCATGAGCCACTGCTCCTGGCCAGAATCTGTATTTTCACCAGATCCTAGAGTGACTCATTTGTACGTCAAAATCTGAGAGGTGTTTCTCTGCCATGTGCTGTGAGGGGTGTGAACATCCTTGCCTGAGAAACATAGCTGCACAGGCTTTTCTGGAAGTTCTGCCGGCGATTCTTCTCCATCCTATTGCTCGCTAACCCTACTCTCGACTTTGTTACTTGGTTTTATCTTCTCCAGAGCACTTACCTGATACGATCTCGGTTGTGTGTTTGGAATACAGCTTCACGAAACAGGATCTGTTGCAGCCTGTGAAACAACGTCACTTACAACAAATGCTCAATAAAAGTGTTTTAAATGAATAACTCTAACAGGGAGGGGGAAAGGAGGAGATGTGGGGTGGGTTGTAAAAGGTAAGTTAGGGGTCTGTCTTTTTATGGAAATCTCTACAAAGAACAATGTATTTTTTTCTCTTGAAAATGATAAACAAAATATCATATTGGAATATCCATACCCTAATCTGTACTTAAATGTTCATACCAGATTTCTTCATAATAGCCAAAAATGGAAACAGCCCAGATGTCCATCAATGGAAGAAGAGTTAAACACACAGTGATATGTCCACACCAAGGAATACTAATTGCTCTGCTAATTTTTTTATTTTTACCAGAGACGGGGTTTTACCACATTGGCCAGGCTGGTCTCGAACTCCTGACCTCAGGTGATCCGCCTGCCTCGGCATCCCAAAGTGCTGGGATTACAGGCATGAGCCACCATGTCCAGCCAAAAAGAGCCAATCTCTAAAAGGGTGAATATGATATAATTTGATTTACAGACTAGTGGTTGCACGGGGTTGATAGAGGAGAATGGATGTGACAGTAAGAGGACAGCATGAGAGATATTGGGAGGGATGGAGCAGTTCCGTATTTTGACTGAGGTGGTGGTTATAGAAATCTACACATGTGACAAAATGCTTAGAAATATACACACACAATGCATGAAGTCTGAATAAGAGCTGTGGATTGTACCTAGGTCCATTTCCTGGTTTTGATATTGTACTGTCTTAGTGCATTTTCTGTTGCTATAACTGGAATACCTGAGACTGAGTAATTAATAAAGAAAAGAAAGTTATTCCTTAGAGTTCTAGACTGGGAATTCCAAAGTCTAGGGGCTGCATCTGGTGAGTGCCTTCTTGCTGGTGGGGACTCTCTGCAGAGTTCCGAGGTGGTGCAGGGCATCACATGGTAAGGGGACTGAGCATCCTGGCTTAAGTCTCTCTTTCTCCTCTTATAAAAGAGCCACTAATGCTCCATCCTCACTTCCCAAAAGTCCACCTCTCAAATACCATAGTCATATTTCCCACCCCTTAATACTTCTACAAGGGGGATTCAGTTTTAACATGAGTTTCCATCGCACATTGCAAATCTATAAGATATTAGCATTAGGGGAGACTGGGTAAATCACACACAGATCTGCTCTACACTGTCCTTGCAATTCCTATGAACCCACAGTTATTTTTAAAACAAAAAGTTTTAAAACATTCTATTGAAGTATTCATGATTCAGCTAAGGACTATGTCTTCTTTTAAAATGTGGAACAATTTTATACTGTTTAGCACAACCTAACCATAGAAATGCTTTGAATTCCACTGTACAATATGTGTCTCCCTAAAGAAGAAACAACAATTGTGCCAAAAGTAATTGGGTGCCTACTTTCACTTGAATCTTAGAAAGAAATAATGCTGTGAAGGCTTTCTTTTTGCTTCTTGCATGCCAGTGCCGGGGCGGGGGCCTGTGGAGAGCTGCCTTGCTCAGGTGGAGGGAGACTGAGCAAAGCACTTCAAGAAGGCGGCACTGTGTTTGGGGGAGGTGGGGTTCACCACCATTGCCTGATGGTGTTCAAGACCCCGCATGAATCCACGACTCAACCGAAGCAACAGAAATGATGACCAGGGTAGCCAGGACCTGGTCCAAGTGAAGCTATGCCATCATCTTCCCCAGCCACCTGCATTTTGAGGAAGGGGCATTGTTGGAACACTCTCTCTGACTTGAACCAGCAGTAGGGAGTTAGAAGGCGAGGGTAGGCAATGAGAGACCTTCATCCCCTCCCTGCCCCTCTTCATATCTGGGTGCACAGTTCTTACTTGGGTCAAAATGTGTGTGACCTACAGGAATGAAATGGGAGCGCTATAAATAACGCAAGCTATTCCAAAGCCATTACAACAAAGGCAAGCTTGAAAACTCAAATGCCTGCAGGGGCTGGACAGGAAAAGGATCGCGTGGGCCAAGCAGGACTGTGTGAACTGAAAAAATAAACTGGGTCTAAGGGAACCTTCTCAGCTGACTGCTCCCTGGAGACGTGGAGTCACCAATGGCCCAGCTTCTCAAGACATGCCAGAAACCTGGATTTTTTATGTAAAATGTACTGCTTTGAATATAATAAAATTGTTTGAGACATCACATGGACCAAACAAGATACAAGTGCCAACAACGTCTGGCTTGTTCCTACAAGTCCCCCCCCCCTCCCCCGCAAGCCACTGTCCTTAAGAAGGAAAGGCAAGGACCACAGGAGAGTCAGCAGGTCCGTCTGGGCCACGAGACAGCAGCTCTGCCACCCTCGACCTTGACATTTGTCCTCAGGCCTCTGGAGCTGCAGTGGCAGAGGAAAGCGACTTCCCAGAGAGAGAAACCAGATTGAGGGACATTGGGAGTTTGAATTGGCTGCACCAAGAATTTTTAAAGGGCACCAGGGCACAGTGGCTCACATCTATAATCCCAGCACTTTGGGAGGCCGAGGCAGGTGGATCACTTGAGTCCAGGAGTTCGAGACGAGCCTGGGCAACATGGCGAAACCCCATCTCTAAAAAAATACAAAAATTAGCTGAGCATGCTGGCACATGTCTGTGGTCCCAGCTACTTAGGAAGCTGAAGTGGGAAGATCGCTTGAGTCAGAGTTGCAGTGAGCCAAGATCACGCCACTGCGCTCCAGCCTGGGCAACAGAGCCAGACTCTCAAAAAAAAATAAATAAAAATAAAAAAGGAATGAGCCAGAACATAATGTATTAATGTGAGTATTTCCAACCTTCCATCCTCCAATCCAAGAGGGGAGGAAAGCTTGAGGAACACTAGGTGCAGACCGGGGCTGAGGCTGGGAAACCAGGGGAGGGGAGGGTGCGGTCTGAGAACACTGGAGGGTTAGTGCAGTGGGTTTGAGGAAAGCTGCCAGGGATTAAGATTAGATCATCTTTACTGTCCTTCAAGAGGCCCAGGTAAAAGTGGAATTACTTTTGACTGTTACACTGTGTGTTAGAATTCAATAAGATCTTGCTGAGATTCAGCCAGTTGGGGTGAATCTGTTTACTGTGTAGAAATTCTTTCGGTTCCATCTGCAAACTGAAGGAGAAGCTTTATTCCCTCCATAGTCTGCAGTCTAAGGATGCTCTCTGTAAGTTTTTTTTTTTTTTTTTTTTTGAGGCGGAGTCTCGCCCTGTCGCCTGGACTGGAGTGCAGTGGCCGGATCTCAGCTCACTGCAAGCTCCGCCTCC